>NW_025842868.1:0-1464 GCF_002878395.1 Capsicum annuum | reverse complement strand
GCATGTACACATGAATATTGTAAGACCTCTAAGATCCTAGCTCATTGTTGCTTACTATTGCATGTTAAAGGGGTCCAAGACTTAGAATATTTCACTAAGTGTTAAGAAATAGTCATTTATAAAGTTTCTAAACTTTGATAATTTTATTCTCGACCTTACTGTCCTAAAAACATTAATTTTTAAGTTAATTTATGATCGAGGTTGTTGATAGTACATCGTAGGTGAGTTTTAAACTTTGGATCAGTGTAAGGGTGTGTTTAGACTTCCAAAATAGTTGATGCCCACGATTAGCCTACAACACATGCTCCATTTCACACTAGGGTTGCTCATAATAGAGCTCACAAGGAAATCTTCAATCTGGCACTCCAGAGCCCACGACACCCGCTCCATAGCGTGCCCCCTTATTTTTCATCTTTGATTCCATTTTTCTAACAAAAATTGGGTCTTTTTCCTTCACCCATTTGGTCCATAAACATGGGATTTAGGGTTCCAAAATCATAATTTTCTATCTTATTCACAAGATCATCTCAAAATAAAGTCTTTTCTCTCAAGAAACAAACCCTAGCCTCTTCAAAATGATCAAGGGATTCAAGCTTAGTGTTTATGAAAATAACCAACAACTTTCAAGAATTCATCAATTAAGCTATATTAGATGTTCATCCATGGGTCCCTTTCACCTATGGAGTCCAAGAACTCATTTTCAATATTAAAGTTATGATATTTACTTTTTATTATGGGTTATATTCATGAAGCTATTATGAAGTTAGATTTCGAATTATGTTTACATGTGATTTTATTTGAATTAGCCTTGACACGTTTGAATGATGATTATTTGAATGTTAAAGCCTTTACCCATGTTCTTAATATTACAATTATGTTATTATAATGTGATTTAAACTATTCCCATGATTTTAACATATGACCCTCATGTGTTTGATGAAATTCCTCAGTGTTGAATGTTGAACAAGGATTACCCTCTATGGGTTCATGTTTTCATATGGTCCTATTGTTATTGATATCGAGTCCTAGGGTTTATGAATACCAAAAATTTAGTTGTTTACTTAGTCTCACTATTTTCAAAATGGTTTCATACACGTCTGAGCATTATTAGTTCAATCGGTTATCATGTCAGTGAAACTTAGATCAGTTCAATAATCCGAGTCAGTTCCTTTTTCAGTTAAACTTAGTTCAGTCCTGTAATCAATGTCTTTTAATTGGGAGTAAGATTTAGCTCCAAGCGAATACAAGTATGGTGGATTCACCATTAGTTAGGCAGAGTCATTAGTAGAAATCCCTGTATTCCAGAACTACAGAGCCACCATAGGATATGAGGAGTCACCCATCAGTTTAGACTTGACATTCTCTCAGAGTTCACCCGTCAGTTTAGGGTTGACTTTCTGTTCAGGGGTTATCCATCAGTTTAGGCTTGACACCGACAGGCTATATTAGTACCCGTGGTATGGT
>NW_025842867.1:0-3629 GCF_002878395.1 Capsicum annuum | reverse complement strand
TTTGTATATCAGAAAATTTTCATGTCTAAACCTGTGGATGAAAGAACGTTTATATAACCATCAGGTGCTCCTTCTGAAAGATGACAATGGTTCATTTAAAGATTGTATCCCTTCTGGAAAAGTCATGTCTGTTCGTCCAAAAAGTGTCTTTTCCGAACAGTCACAACTAGGGGTGTACATAGATTGGATTGGTTCATTTTTTATTAAAAAAAACTAAACCAAACATGTCGGTTTATTAAAACTATAAATCAAATCAAACCAACATAAAATTGGTTTTTTCGGTTTAAGTTTTAGTCGTTTTTTTTTTGTTTTTTTTGTTTTTTTTTTTATAATCTTTAGTTTTTTACAATTATATTGTGATCGAAGACTAGATCAAATATGTTTTCACTCATGTGCTAATGAAAAAACATAATTATGAAAAAATGAGGAGCGAAAAACTCTCTTGAAACTAAAAAGTGAGATGGAGAGTGAAAAATTTAGGTTTTAAGTTTATATTGGGTTTTCGATCATTTAATTAGCAATTAATGGACAAATATTACAACTTAAAGGCCTAAATCTAAATATATATATGGAAAAATTCAGAAATAACATACTTATCCCCTTAATTATGAGTTTCATAACAACAGTTTCATAATTACATAATATAGCAAGTTGTATTTTGTATTTTTGCAAACCGTTGCAACAAAAATACAAATAGATGTAATTTTTACTGCCCTTATGATCGATATGTATTTTGTATTTTTGTAAACTGTTGCTACAAAAATACAAATACATACAAATACATATGCTACAAAATGTAATTTGATAAAAGTGTTGCTATTTTTTATAATTTAATACTTAAGTATGCTACTTTATGTATTTTTTCCAATATATATCTACATCTACTTTCAAATTATTGAAAATTACTAAAACTAGTTGAAAAAGAATTTAAAAAGTAGATTATAATTAATATTTTATGTATAAAAAAGTTTGAATATTATATATGTATATATATATATATATATATATATATATATATATTATGTCGGATTGATTCGGGTTCGGTTTGACTTTTTTTTGGTTTACACCAAACCAAACCAAGAATGGTTGATTTTTTTCTCTAACACCAAACCAATCAAACCAAACCATAAGTTAGTTTTTTTTCTCAGTTTGGTTTGGTTCGTCGGTTTGGTTTGACTTGACGGTTTGGTCTGTAAACCTCTAGTCACAACCATCCAAACGGGTATACCATTTCATGAATAAGTGTGTCATTTCATTGAAGGGTTGCACCCCTTCGGAAGCATCATTTTGCTTCTGTACTGCATTTCAAAATAATGTTGCATGTATATTAATGGAGGATCGAAAACCACAGAAAAATTTTTGTTGCATTTTTTCCTTTGTTATTTTCGGATTAAATTTCTGTCAAATAATTTTTTTCCAAAAAGATAGATTGGTCGATCATTTGACAAATCTCAAATCCAAATCCAAATCTGAAGCCGAAGTAAAAAACCATAGAAAATTTCTGTTGAATTTTTTCCTTTGTTTTTTTTGATTAAATTTCTTTCAAATAAAATTTGTCCAAAAAGATAGATCGATCGATCATTTGACAAATCCAAATTCAAATCTGAAGCCGAAATAGAAACCGAAGCTGAAGCCGAGCGAGTGACGACGATGATGGTGTGAGGAACCTCCCTTTTCTTGCCTCACTTACCAACTGGAATAAGTGTTTCTTAATATGAACACTTGAAAGTTACATTCTCCTGCCAATGCGGGAGAATTAGTAGACTTTTCATTTTAGAGTACACTTTCCATTATAGTGTTTTCTCAAATTTTTCCTCCACTTGGTTCCCTCCATTTTTTCATTCACATTCTTCATACATATTGAACCGAAGAATCCTCCACATGAATGGGGAATGACTTTTTTTTCATAAAATTTTACGAACAAGTATGTGATCATCAAACAAAGACTGATTGCATCTGGATAAGTGAGTTTTCCTTTGAACTTTCCTTAGTGAACATGCATCGGATATACTCGGTCAATCGATAGATTTGATGTCTTTGAACCGTCGAGCTTTAATGTACACCTAGATAATATATGTCACACAACCAGTCTTTTATCATTTATGGTTCTCACGGTTTTGTTTGTTTCAGCCATGAACACGTCCCGATTTCATGAGAGCTTAGAGAACAGGCCTTTACTAACATTCTCCTTGAAGCGGCTTCAACTTCACCCTCACATAGGTGATTTCTAGACATTCAATCCTATAGATCAAATATTTGGTCAAATCTGCCAAATTTAGATAATCATTAAAGGACTTTTCACTTTAAGTCTTATCCTTGTTTACTAAACGTTGTCTACATCATGAGAATGGGTTTGTATATAGACAATGTTGAACTTGTCAGACACAACTTTGTTTGATCTCTTTGAACCTAGCTCTTGGGATCTCCAGTTTGCTAGGTAGAGTTACCTCCATGCTGACTTGTCCTAGGCCTTAAACTCATTCCCTTAGATGTCCTTTCAACTCCTTTTCTAGATAGGCCTTTTGTAAGTGGATCTGACACATTATCCTTTGACTTTACATAGTCAACAGTGATAATTCCACTAGAGAGAAGCTCTCTAACGGTATTATGTCTATGTCTTATGTGACGAGATTTACCGTTGTACTTCATACTCTCTGCCCTACCTATTGCTGCTTGACTATCACAGTGTATGCACACTAGTGCCAATGGTTTGGGCCAATAAAGATATCTTCCAAGAAATTTTGGTCCTATTTTGTTTCTTCACCGGCTTTATCTAACGCGATAATTTCTGAATCCATGGTAGAGCGAGCAATAGATATCTGTTTGGATGATTTCCAAGAGACTGCTCCTCCACCTATTGTAAATACATATCCACTCGTGGATCTTGTTTCATTTGAACCGGTGATCCATTTTACATCATTATATCTTTCAAGCACCGCAGGATATTTATTGTAATGCAAAGAATAGTCTTGGGTGTATTTAAGAAACCCCAAAACTCTTTTTATTGCCATCCAATGAGTTTTATTGGGATTACTCGTGTACCGACTCAACTTACTAATAGCGCATGCTATGTCTGGTCGTGTACAATTCATTATATACATTAAACATCTTAATACTCTTACATACTCTAATTGTGAATCACTTTTGCCTTCATTCTTTTGAAGTGCGAAGCTCACATCTAATGGAGTCTTGGCAATACCAAATTCCAGATACTTGAATTTATCAAGTACTTTTTTGATATAATGAGACTATGACAATGCCAACCCTTGTGGTGTTTTATGGATTCTTATTCCTAAGATCATATTCGCAACTTCAAGATCTTTCATATCGAATTTGCTCTCGAGCATTCGCTTTGTGGCCTTTATGTCAGAAATATCTCTATTGATAATCAACATATCATCCATATATAAACAAACAATGAATCAGTGATTTGGAGTGTCTTTAATGTAGATGCACTTATCACATTAATTTATCTTGAACCCGTTTGCCAATATGGTTTGGTCAAACTTCGCATGCCATTGTTTAGGTGCTTGTTTTAGTCCATACAACGATTAACAAGTTTAAACACTTTATTTTTTTTTAGAACCACAAAACCCTCGAGTTGTTCTATATAGATGTCTTTCTCCAAT
>NW_025842866.1:0-1652 GCF_002878395.1 Capsicum annuum | reverse complement strand
AATAAAATCATTAACCCAATAATAATAAATCAATAATATTTTTATTTATTTAGTCTATTAATCTATTTAATTTTTGCTCACCCCTAAGTTGAATACCACTTAGCCACCATTTTGAGAATTTTTTGCTAAAAATAAGAAAATCTTGCAGAAAAAAGCTTAGAGTGGGTTTTGACACCCATGCACAAAAAAATTAACTGAGCACTCTACCATTATGCCATGGGCCGACTGGTAATGGAGAGAAATTAGGCGGTTGCCTAAGGCCTCCCATTTGGGGGGGGGGGGGCATTTTCTAGTGCTTATTGTATTGATAGTTTAAAAAAAAATTACATTTTTTTTAAGGTGGTGAATAGCTAAAAAAATAATAGGATTTTCTTAAACATAATAGGATAAAAAATAATAAAATTTAAAAATAGGAGTTTCTTGTTAATATAACTTTTAACGGATACATATTTAATATTAAGTTGAATTCTCTTTTTACATTTTTCATAAAAAAATATTTCCATTCTCACATTTTCTCTCGTTTCCTTTCCTCTACTCTTTTTAGTTGCCCTTTTTTTACCCACTTTTCTCACATATTTTTCTTTTTTTTCTCATGTTTTCTCTCCTCTCTTTCCAGCTTTCCTCTATTCTTCTTTATTGTCTTTTTCAAGTTCAAATACTCAAAGAGCTCATATAAAAATTTAAAAATTATTAATAATGTAATTACATTATTTTTAATTTCACTTCGAAGAGAACAAAATTCATATTTCAAATTTGAAAAAGACATTTTGAAGCAGCTAAAAGATAGTTAGAATCATCGATCAAGCCTTTATATTTCTTGAATTGGGTAATATCATTCTAACTTTTTATATTATTTTTGTATTTTATATTTGATGTTTTTTTCATTTAATAGTACGAATTAGTTTTAAACTACTTGTTAGAATTTAATATGTCAACTAGAAAACATGAATTCAGTTATTCAAAACTTGTAAAAAAAAAAAAAGAAGAGTTGATAATTTGATAAAATCTCAAAAAGGAGCTCTTGATAAATTTTTGACAAATAATACCAATGTTAAATAAAAAATAGAAAAAAAATTCTTTAGATGAACAAGTCACTAATTTAGTTGAGTTAAATGATGGTATAATCATAAAAGAAGGGGAGGAAATTAATGAAATATCAGATACAGATTCTCAAAAAAATCAAGACATTAAAAATAAATCAAATAATTGTAATCTTAAAAATATATATGATCCTAGTCAATAGAATAATATTGATACCAAGTTAAGAGATTTATTAGTAGAAAATGGATCAATTAAAATTACTGACATGAATTTTCCAAAGGATGAATTTTTAAGACATTTTTCTATTGCACGTTATTTTCAAAAATTAGCAAATGGAGAGACATGAAATAAGATGGTTAGTTTATTCCAAATATTTAAATAAAGTATTTTATTTTTATTGCAAAGTTGTTTAATACTACTTCTAATGTTAAGAACAATAAATTTGCTAGTGAAGGTAGTAGAGATTGAAAAAATCTTAATGCTAAACTTAGATCTCATGAAACATCTATCCAACATATTATTAATATGAGTTTGTAGATTGATTTAGAAATTAGATTGCATAACAATAGAACAATTGATAAATATATTCAAGATTAAATTAATAGAGATAA
>NW_025842865.1:0-2064 GCF_002878395.1 Capsicum annuum | reverse complement strand
AGAGAATTTGGTGTAATCAGCAAGGAATAAAATGTAATAACGATATCCAGAATTTGAGACAATAGGAGCATGCCATACATCTGAATGAATTAAAACGAATGGAGAACTTGCATTGGTACTGGATAAAGCAAAAGACATTCGAGTTTGCTTGCCTAAATGACAAACATTACAAGAATTATTTATAATAGAAGAAGTACTACTTATCAATTTTCTAACAACTAAAGAGCTAAGAGATTCTCGTCCAGGATGTCCTAAACGTTGGTGCCAAATTGAAGCAGGCAGAATTTTAGCAAAGAGACCAAGGCTGGAAGAGCTGGATGGAGCGACACGTAGAGGATAGAGGGACCCAGAATTATTACAGTGGAGTAATGTTGTTCCGGTCTTCATGTCCTTGAAAAAAAAACAAGAGTCAGTAAAGTGAATAAAACAATTATTATCGGCACATAAGCGTTGAATAGAAAGTAGATTTTTAGTGAGGGATGGGACATATAATTCGTTCTTTAAAACAAGAGGTTTAGAGTTTGTTGAAAGAGTAGAAGGGCCAATAGATTTAATTGGGAGAAGAGTACCATCTCCAACCATAACTTGAGAAAGGAGTGTGAGAAGTAAGAGTAGAAGGATCAGGAGTCATGTGTGCAGATGCCCCAGAGTCTGGATACCAAACTATTGGTTGACCCTCCTCCAAATTCATGGCAGCAAATTATTGAGTAATATTGTTAGCCACAAAGTAATGATTGAACCTGTTTCTACACTCCAACGCAGTGTGATTATAGTGAAAACAAATTTGACATTGCTTTACGGGAGAGAAAGGGGATTTACCCAAAATACCAGTACCAGGGGAAGGAGGCCGAGATTGTTGTTGGAAACCAGACCATGAAGAGTTCTGGTAACCTCGGCCTCTACCGTGTTGACCCTTATTATTTCTACCACGGCCTCGTCCATTGTAGTGTCCTTTTGCAAATTGATTTCCATTAACAGATGACTGATATGACTGATTCCATTAACAGATGATGATAAATTAGAAGTGTTCTTGCCTTGAGTGGCTACCAACAAAGTGGTTTGAGAATCTTACTCTTCAGAAGTATTTGCATTAATGTGAGCTTCATGCAGTGAAGGAAGGAAGTGCGCCAGTAGTATTTAATCCAGACACAAAGGTACGATAAGATGTCCTCTTTGTTCCAGATTTTAGACTAAATTTGTTGTTTGTTGCTAAGATAACCAAGGAACTGTCATGCTTTGTGTCCTTTTATCCTGATTTCTGTGTATTTCAGGACCTCTTCAATGGCAAGGTGAAGGGGATTGGTAGACAAGAGTGTGGACTGTATGTTCTTAAAGGAGAATGAAAAAATTATTGTTATACCCATTTTAACACGGGTCAAAATAGTGTACAACATATTGGAAAACTTCGGAGTCAAATTTAAGGAAGTCGCCACCTAATTAGTTCTATGGTGAATTAGGACACCTATTACAAACAACGTGATTAAAATAAATAATGCCTTTATTTTAAGGTCTGCAAAACCTAAAATTCTAGGTAAGGATTCTATTTATCCTTAAGGAAACGGATTAGGCACCCTAAAGGATCCGCTAACTACGGTTAGCCGGCCAAACTTAGATTAGATAAAAAAATTAAATATTAAATTAAGAAAAGATATATATCAGGCATTAAATTTTTTTTTCTTTTATAAGATAATATATGCTAATTATAAAGATTAGAAAATATTTTAGAACATCCTCGCCATAAATAAAAATAAAATAAAATAAAGATTTTAACTAAAAATAAATAAAAAATTATTCTAAAGGATGACCCTTCTGTTTTTTTTTATTTATCAAATTTTATAAAATAATAAGTCACTTACCTTACTCTACATGAATAGATAAATTATATAGTTTTTTAAATATATAATGACTTGAGAATTTATTATTTAGTACGATAAAATATTTTTTATTGTTATTAGGAATACTTAAAAGGGAATTGTGAAATATCATTTTTTATTAAAAGTAAACTTTGATTTGCCGTATCTAAAATTAGTAAAGCCGGTTTTCCAAATTAGCAATAATACGCCT
>NW_025842864.1:0-1000 GCF_002878395.1 Capsicum annuum | reverse complement strand
TTTGGCGAAGTTTTTCATCAGTAACTTCTTTCAATAATTTTAAAGCACTGTCAGTAGTAATTGTTTGAATATTTAAATCTAAATCTTCAAACTGATTGTAATTTATAAAAAGTATTTTCACAATCACAAACATTGTTAGTGCAATCCGTGCAGGCATTAGCCTCAGGTTTTTCATAATTCTCACTGTCCGTAGAATCAGGTAATTCAACATCATTCTCAGATTCATAATCAAACTCAAAACCTAAAGTATATAATAAACCATAAATTTTATCATGCATGTCTTCAGAGAGTTCTAGAGACTTAAGTTTTTGGAGCTTACAATTTAGAGCAATATGACCAAATTGCTTACACCTATAACACTTGATTTTTGCTAGATCTCTATTGGACCTATTTTCATAAATCTAGTAGACTTATGATGGGTTTTTCTTGCTTCAGTCTTTTGTTTAGATCCGTGTCTATGCCTTCTTTTTTGATGAGGTTTTTTTGGGTTCTTTCTTTGATCCTATGCAAGCTGCTAGAAGCTGGCCATAAGTGAAATCCATCTAAGGAATTGGACCATATTGTCCTTTAATATATTTTCTAACTCTTTCAGCAAACAGAGGAGAAAGTCCATCTTTGATTCTGGCTTCCCAGTGTTCTAATCTAGATACGGGTAAATCCATAACCCTAGCAAGGAAAGTATCTTTATACCATCTAAATTCCCCTAAATATTTTCATCTAAGACCATTTAAGAGGGTGCAAGTATTTTCATGTTGATTAGTAAATCTACCTCCAAAGTGTTGAATAATAGTAAGCATAAGGGTGTAAACAACGTCTTTTCATCCCACTGGCAATTGTCTACCTGGGTTATCAACTCCAGGCAACAGATTTTTAGCATAAAAAATTTTGTTTCTTTCTTTATTCGAAAGGAAATTGTCCCACCAGCCACGAAGTTGGCCAGAAAAACCTGCAATAATCATTTTACATATAGTAGCATCCATCCTAACAGGCTCACCATCGT
>NW_025842863.1:0-2559 GCF_002878395.1 Capsicum annuum | reverse complement strand
TACTCAAATGGATCACCCGATTGTAATCAAATTCTATGAGAGGTAGGTGATCTTCCCAAGATGTCAATTTACCTTTAACCATGGAACGCAGCATGGAACCCAAGGCTCGATTCACTACTTTCATTTGACCATCAGTTTGTGTGTGGAAAGACGTAGAAAACAACAATTTAGTTCCGAGCCTACACCACATTGACTTCCAAAAGTGACTAAGGAACTTAGAATACCTATCACTTACAATGGTCCTTGGAATGACGTGTAACTTGACAATATTTACAATAAATAAAGAAGCTACACTATCCGTATCTTCATTATTTTTGCAAGGAATAAAGTGTGCCATTTTGGAGAAGCAATCAATGACAACAAAGATGCTATCCCTACTCCTTTGATTCCATGGAAGCCCCAACACAAAATCCATAGAAATATCAAGCCACAGGCATGATGGAGTGGTAAACAGGGTGTATAACCTATGAGGAAGGGGGATAGACTTAGCACTCCTACAATCCATACATTGGCCACAAATTTTGACAACATCTTTGCGCATCCTTGGCCTATAGAATTGTTCCTCCAATATTCTGAGAGTCTTATCAATTCCAAAGTGACCCATGAGATTGCCGTCATGTGCCTCCCTAACAAACAACTCTCTCCAAGAGCTAGAAGGTACACATAACCATCTTCCTCAAAATAAGAACCCATCAAACACGGCATAAGGGCTAGAATCTGAGGGCCTCATTTCCCTAACCATAACTTTACTTTCCCTAAAGATAGGAGAGAAGTAAGGGTCCTTAGGATACAAAGACTTGAGGCTCTCAAACCCCATTAGCTTGGATGACAAAGTGGACACAAGAAGATGCTTTCTAGACAATGCATCGGCTACCACATTATCCTTTCCCCTTTTGTATTGAATCACATAGGGAAAGGTTTCTAGAATTCAATCCTTTTGGAATGCCGTTTGTTAAGTTTATCTTATGCCCGAAGATGCTTCAAGGATTCATGATCCATTTGAATTACGAATTCCTTGGGACAAAGATAGTGTTACCAATTGCCAAATGCTCTAACCAAGGCATACAACTCCAAATTATACGTAGAGTAGTTTAGAGTGGCTCCTTTGAGATCTTCACTAAAGTAAGTAATGGGCTTTAAATCTTGCATCAAAATAGCCCCTATGCCTACTTTACTAGCATCACATTCAACTTTGAACATCTTATCAAAGTTAGGAAATTGCAATAATGGTGTTGAAATAAGCATATCTTTCAAGGTCCTACAGGCCTTAGATTGCCCTTCACCCCACTTGAAAGGTTGGTCCTTCCGGATGATTTCAGTCAAAGGAGCGACAATGGTACTAAATTCTTTGACGAACCTTCTATATAAACTTGCCAACCCATGGAAGCTCCAAACTTCCCCCATGGTTTTTGGGGTTGGCCAATCTTTAATGGCGGTTATCTTCAGATCGTCTACCTCCACTTCCCTTGAGCTTATAACAAATCCTAAAAGAACAACTTTATCAACACCAAAAGAGCATTTTTCAATATTAGCATACAACTTTTCTTTTTGAAGAACATCAAACACACTCTTTAGATGCAAAACATGTTCATTAAGGGACTTACTATAAACTAAAACTTTAGCAATGTACACAACCACAAACTTGCCAATAAATGTCTTCATCACATGATTCATTAGCTGTATAAATGTACTAGGAGCGTTGGTAAGACCAAATGGCATAACTATCCACTCATATAGACCAAACTTTTTCTTGAATGTGGTATTTCATTCATCACCCGGTTGCATATGAATTTGGTGATATCCGCTCCTAAGATCAACCTTAGAAACACATAAAAGACATTGATTTCATCAAGCATATCATCTAGCCTAGGAATAGAATGACAATATTTTACCGTAATTTTATTTATGGCTCAGCAGTCCATGCACATTTGGAACGTCTCATCCTTCTTCAACACAAGCAACACCGAGACCATGCACGGACTCATGCTTTCCTTGATATATCCTTTATTGAGGAGGTCCTCAACTTTTCATTGGAGTTCCTTTGTATCCGTGGGGTTACTCCTATAAGCTGGCTTATTTGGTAATTGTGATCTTGGAACAAAGTCGATTTGGTGCTCAATTCCTCGAAGTGGAGGAAGTCCTTACGGCAACTCACTTGGAAATACATCATCAAATTCTTGCAAACCATTAGAAATAAAAGATGGGATAGGGGAAGGGGATGGGTTAGCATTCAAAACATGAGCCAAAAGTAGCATGGGAGGAGTATTATCATACTCTTTGAAGAGGTTGCCCTTTTGAGCCAGCATTACCATCGAATCTCTACACCTCAATACCGAAACTCCCTCCTCACTTTCACCCTTCCCACTCTCAGATTCCTCCCCCTTACCCATGAGTATATTCTCATTTTTTTCCTTTCCTTGTAAACTTTTCATTTTTTGATGTACCTCACACACTTGTGATGGTGATAGTGGTCGACGGTTGTACTTCTGACCCTTGAACTGAAATGAATAGTAGTTGGTTCAGCCATCATGCTTGGTCGACCTATAATATTCCCATGGA
>NW_025842862.1:0-2269 GCF_002878395.1 Capsicum annuum | reverse complement strand
AAGTAAATTATGATTTTTTGTTGTTTGTTGCATTTTCTTGAAGTTTGATTTTTGTTGTTTGTGTTTATACAAACAAAACAACGATTTGGGTTGATTTGTTTTGTTCTTATTCTTGGTAAAAATGGTGATATTGTTGTTTTTCTGTTGAACAAAATCGTGTTACTATTTTTTTTCTTAAACAAATTATCCATCTGGTGCAACATATTAACCATCTGATGCAACAGATTTATCATATGATACAACAGATCAACCATCTGATACAATAGAGAAACCATCAAATTAAAATTCTGATGCAACAGAGAAATCGTCAGATAAAAAATCTGGTTCAACAAATTTAGCATATGATACAACAGTTTAACTCTCTGATGCAATAGATTAACCATATGTTGTAACAGATTACCCATCTAATGCAATAAATTTACTATCGGATGTAACAGAGAAATCATCAGATAAAAAATCTTATGCAACAGATTAACCATCGGATTAAAGATCTGATGCAACAGATAAACCTCCTATTGGATAAGATCCTATCAACTCTTCCAACAGGACATGTCCACGACTTGATTTTTCCAACTAATCATTCATTTGCCACGATAGACAACCCTTCTGTTGGAAGAAATCTAAATAATATTAACTGTTGATAACTCTTCCAACAGATCACTCATGTATTACAACAGATGTGTGATCTGTTGCATAGACCATTGATCTTTCTCAACAGATGAGTAATATGTTTTGTATTGTCGCTATAGATTACTCATTTGTTGCTGCAGGTTAGTTAACTGTTTCGACAGATCACTCATATGTTGCAACAGATGTGTGAACTGTTGCACAGACCATTCATCTTTCTCAACAGATGAGTGATATATTTTGTATTGTTATAACAAATTACTCAGTTGTTGCTACAGGTTATTTAACTATTCCAACGGATTACTCATATGTTGCAATAAATAATATTGCAATATATGTGTGATCTGCTGCACAGATCATTTATTTTTCTAAACAGATGAGTAACATGTTTTGTATTATTGTAACAGATTATTTAAGTGTTCCAACAGATCAATCATATGTTGCAACAATGTGTGATCTGTTGCACATATAATTCATCTGTCTTAAAAGATGATTGATATATTTTGTATTATTGCAACAAATTACTCATCCGCTACAATAGGTTGGTTATATACTGCAACAGATATACTACCAGGTGCAACAGATCAGTGATTTATTAGGACTGTTATTTTACTCTTTTGCTTGTTAGATTTACTGTTATCCTTTTTTAACGATGCCTTAATCAACTATAATATTTTTTTATGTTCTTGTTAATTTTAGATAATATGGCTCCCAAAAGAACAGAAACTGAATCAAGTCTAAGTAAAGAAACAAGTGAAGCAGCTAGGCTACATCCACCACTCTATGAGATTGATTTACAAGAGTTATCTCAATTAGGAGCAGAATATAATGAATATGGGGAGAAGGAATATTTCAAAAGAGATAATCCAAATGCTAATAGCCCTTCCACCGAAGAGTTAGTCAAAACCTTCAGCATTGATCGTTATCCTGTGAGAATACAGTGTGATGATGCCATAGATTTAATAGGTGATTTCGTGGTTAAGTCAACCATGGAAAAATCTTTCGACACCATCAAACAAATACTTTGAGAACAAAAATTGGATGCTTATTTCAGGGACAGCTGCTTTGGAAAATATCTTGATTTATCGGAGGACAACAATGTTCATTCCAACTGAAAATAGTATAAGAACTTCTCAAGCATAGGTTTATGTATGAAAACAAAGATAAAATGGATGAGGTATGGATAAATTACTATGGAATGCCTGTTTGTTTTGGTTGGAAGGAGTTTGCCATAGTTACTGGACAAAAATGTTATCCTCCTTCTCAAGTTATACCTATTCTAACCCAAAAAAAGCACCCCGCACACCCAAAAAAGGCAAAGGCAAGTTGTGTGATCGTGATGACCTGGTGTCCATTGTTGGTCCAAGCTTCAAAAATAAAAATTTGATAGAAGCGTTGAAAGGTAAAGGACTTTCAAAGAAGCACAAGCAGTCATTGTGCTTGGTTTGGTTTAGACATAATATTCTTTGGGCGGGAAACGTTAACAACAACATAAGCGTTGGTTTAATAAAGCTCTTCGAGGATCTTGAAACATTTAACATCTATCCTTCGGTTTATGAAAGCTTCAAAATAACTGTCAAATATTTGTTGACTCTGTTAGCGCCAAAGACAGTCAACTAATATGGCTTTCCATGGGCTTTCA
>NW_025842861.1:0-2914 GCF_002878395.1 Capsicum annuum | reverse complement strand
ACTCAGAACGCGTTAGGAAATCCACCTTAATAAATATCAATTCATGGGTCTATCATAAAGATCAAACAATAATATATTTCATCGGTAAATCATATACAACAGTGGATTCCTAACTCGACTCAAAATCAAACAATCTTTCTCAATATCAAGATTTATCAATTCATTTAGTCATGGCAATATCAATAACTTTGAGGAAATATCAAGACTCACTATAAAAACTCAATCTTATGAATCAATATACTCAATAATCTAATTTGTCATAAGGAAGCTTAAATCTTGACACATGTCTTTAAAGAACTTGAAATACCAATTCATGGTAGAATATGAAATTGACATTAATTATCAAAAAATAATTTGGAAGTTGTAAAATAATCATGTATCAAAAACTTCAAGAAAACATCATAGAACTCATTCTTGACTCTCAATCTTAAATATCAATATATATATATTCAATAATAAAAATTCTCATAGAAAAGCTTAAATCATGACTCTTATCTCAAATTATTTGGAAATCATCAACTCATAATAATTATATTCAACTCATGGCACAAGTTCTCAATTTAAGAAATAAAATGATAAAATAGTCACGTGTATCAATCTTGAATAGTTCAAATATCATAAATCATTAATAAAGTAATTTGGGTGTAGACCCACTTTGCAAAATCATGAACTTCAATAGTAGAAATTAAATCTTTTGGCACAAGAACGAAAGAAGTGTTCTTGTTCAAACTCCACATACCTTGATTATGGATTAGAATGAAGAAACTTGTTATAGACTCCTTTCCCACTTCATGAGTTAGGGTTCTAGATGCTTTTGACTTGGGTACATTGAATCTTGAACCAATTTATAAAATCTATGGTTGGACTTTTGATGTTCTTGGAAAATTTTGATTGGATTTTTGAGAGAGAAACCCTAGTATTCTTGATGAAATGGAAGAAGAATGAAGTTTTATTCTTTACTTGGATATATAGAGGGTCAAAATGGGTGGAAAAGACCAAAATACCCTTTTAAAAATGCCTCTTAATTGCTGAAAAAAATGGCTGACGACATCCATGATAGGCCATCAGAACCGTGATAGCCCATCACGAAATGTCATCACAAAAGGGTCAAATTTTTGATTTTATGCCTAGGGCTAACGATGTTGTCAGAAATATCATTAGAAAGTGATGACGTTGTCAGAAATGGCGTCAGAAACATGACAGCCCGTCCAAACCATCGTCACCATTTTCTAGCTTGACCATGTTTGAGTAACATGGGCAACACTGTTTGCTCCGATATCGGATTTTGGTGAAATTTGTATCTATGGAAAGATAATTAAATTATCTATATTTTTATAGGTCCTGAGCTTAAAAATTCCAATTATAATGAAATATATGATCCTTTGAGGTTGACAATACCAATATCCTTCCGAAGAACTAAATCGGTAAGGAATGTTTTCATTCGTTCAGTCCTTATGACATCTTTAAGGACTTAATCCACACCATACTTGATTATAAAACAACAAAATCACTATAATTTATTTCTCAAGATCTTGATTTATGGTTTCACTATTGGTTAGAGTCTTGGGGAAATACAAAATAGCTCTAACTTCCTCACCGGGTGTCCGATTCGGTAAATCTTATGTCAATGGAAAGCTTATCCAATTCTCCACAAGATAAAGAGTAGAATTTAGTGATATACAACATTATATAAATAAAAATCAATTTGGAATTCATCCATATTCACTCAAAAGATGGATTTAGGCTTAAGAAATGATCGGGGTATTATACAACATGAGCCCCAAACAAATAGTGAAACAAAATCTTCAAAGTAAAAACTACATCCAATAATTCTAAAATATGAGTCGAATAATTCATTTTATGAAATTTCTTCTGCCTAGAAGCATATGCAACTAGCTAACCATGATGTAATAACACATAAGCCTGTCCCACATGGATGCATCACAGTACATAACAAAACCATCAGTACCCTCAAATAGAGTCAAAACTGGCGTAGAAGTCAACTTATCCTTCAGCATCTCAAAACTATCCTAAAAATCCTCAAACTATAGTAACTTCACCTTTTTTGAGTTAACTTAGTCAACATAGTAGCAGCATATAAGAAACTCCCTACAAATATCAAATAATACCAGGCTAAACGTAAAAAACTTTTAATGTCGGTTGGAGTCATAGGTTTTGTCCACATCTTAAAAACTTCAAATTTCTTCATAATCCCCTCACTTTACATAACATGACCCAAGAAGGTCACAATATTCAACAAAAATTCACACTTTAAAAACTTGGTATACAAATGCTGATCGTTAAGGGTCCACAATAATATATAAAGGTGATTGGCATTGTCATCCTTACTTTCAGAATATACCATTTTGAAATCAATAAAAATAATGATGACCTAATCAAAAAACTGACTAAACACAAAGTTCATATGCTCCATGAACTCCTTCGGAGCATTAGTCAACCCAAAAGATATCACTAGAAACTCATAATGATCATCTCTAGTTTAAAAGAAAATCTTAGGGCTATCCACCTCCCTAATCTTCAAAAAATGATAACTCAATCAAAGATTAATCTTAGAAAAGTTCTTAGTACCCTGAAGATTTTAAAAGAGATTATCTATCATAGGAAGAGAACACTTATTATTCACCGTTACCTTATTTAGTTACTGATATTTAATACATATTCAAGGATAACTGTAATGCCCCAAGTTTTTAAGGTCCAAAAACTATCTTAAATGAGCCTACATAACCCCTATCTTGAGTTAAAAAAACATCAAAAAGAGTTTAGGTGCATTGGGGAAAGGTTTGTGAAACACTTTAAATTTTGGCCCTTGAAAATTTCTTGACCTCTAATCTACCTACCTAGTGTAAGACTGATCATACAATTCATAGGGTATTAGTATGAGTAGTAGGACTCC
>NW_025842860.1:0-3280 GCF_002878395.1 Capsicum annuum | reverse complement strand
GATGGCTCCCGATGTATATTTATACATTACTGAAATTGTTTTGTTGTGGATTGTCTTTGAAATTATCTGAGCTAAGTATGAGAGAAATCTTTAGCACCGAGTGGGAGGTATAAAACGACCTTACTTTCCTAGATCTACGTGCCCCCATAGCAGTGAGCCTGAGGCTGATTTATATAGTGATCACTAGTTTGTGTGGATTTGACATCGATAGTCCTACTCCGATGGTAAGGATAGGATGGCTCTCCCCAACATGGGTTGTACGTTGGACTCTATGTCTCTCACATGGTTTATGTCGGTTATAGGATCTCCTAGTGTGTGTGTGTTTCCTTGTGTCTATGGTGGATGGTGAAGTAATTTGAAAGAGGAATTGTGAAAGTTATTCTTTCGAAATATTTAAATGATATTTACATTATGAGAATTGTTATTCTTGATGAACTGAAAGTGATTGACAAATTATATGATGACTCACATGTGTTATTGTACTAATTTCATCCTCTCATGATTATGATGATTTTCTTCGAGCTATGTGAGTCTTTCATACATCCTGCATATTTCTTATAAATATTTATGATGATGATGTTTATACAACTACAAACACGCCCATATACTCGGTTCCTTTCCATGGTACTGACCCACATCTTCTCGGAATGTTGGTTCAGGTGCTCAGTTTTAGGTTCGACAGTGATTCTTTGGGCACGTTGTTCTACATCCTCTATTGTGGTGAGTCCTCATGTTCTGAGGATGTAATGTCTGATGTTGATTTCACAGAATCGTTTACATTTGATAACTGAGTATGAGTCAGTTGGGGCATGTCTTAATAGCTTGCTGATTTTATTAATTTTCTTAGAGGCTTGTCAAACTAGTATAGATGTTGGGAGTTGACTAATAAGTCATATTTTGTTATCTTTCTAAAATTATTTTATTCTTGGATATTGATTACTCTGTTGATATTTGTGGGTTATTTATGGAAACCCTATTGATTTGTGTTGAACTGACTAAAAATGGCTTAAGGGGTTAGCTTGGGGATACTCGTAGCCTCAAAGATTATGTGAAGCTCCGGGACCCGTTTTCTCGGGCATTACAAACTTGGTATCAGAGCCTAAGGTTTTAAGGTATCCTAAGGAGTCTGACAATCCGCGTTAAGTAGAGTCTTGATCATCGGTGTGTAGCGCACCACATCTATGAGCAAGAGGCTACAAGACGTTTTAGGAAAAAGTGTGATTCTTTCTTTCAGAAGTCTATCGTGCTTAAAGTGTCTCTCTCTGCTATTGTCAACACAGATTTAGGAAGTGTGACATCCCAAAAACTGCTTTTTGAACTCGTTATGGCCATTTTGAGTTTCTTGTTATGTCTTACGGGTTAACTAATGCCCCAGTAGCTTTCCCGGACCTCATGAATTGAGTGTTTAGACCATATCTGGATATGTTTGTCATAGTGTTCATCGATGATATACTGGTGCACTATCGTAGTTAGGATGAACATTCTGATCATCTCCAAACTATCTTCCAAACCCTTAGAGATCATAAGTTATTTGCCAAGTTCAGTAAGTGTGAGTTTTGGCTAACTTCAGTTGCTTTTCTGGGTCATATCATTTCTTTTGAGGGTATTAGAGTTGATCCCCAAAAGACCGAAGCTATTAGAAATTAGCCTAGACCTATTTCTCCAACTGATATCTGAAGTTTCTTGGGTTTAATTGGCTATTATCATCATTTTGTTGAGGGTTTCTCCTCTATAATATCTCTTATGACTCAGTTGACCCAAAAGAAAGTGAAGTTCTTATGGTCTGAATCTTATGAGAAGAGTTTTCAGGAGTTGAAGACTCGACTCACTTCAGCCCTTGTTTTGACTTTGGCTGATGGTGTTGATGGTTTTGTGGTGTACTGTGATGCTTTGAGAATTTGGTTGGGTTGCATATTGATACAGAAGGGTAAGGTGATAGCTTATGCTTCTAGACAGTTGAAACCCCATGAGAAAAATTACCCCACCCATGACCTTGAGTTGGCTGCTGTTGTGTTTGCTTTGAAAATCTGGAGATACTATTTGTATGGTGTCTATGTTGATGTTCTCACGGATCATAAGAGTCTAAAGTATGTGTTTACACAGAGAGAATTGAATCTTAGGTAGAGATGATGGTTAGAATTATTAAAGAACTATGATATGAGTGTGCTGTACCATTCGGGCAAGGGCAATATTATGGTGGATGCCCTAAGTAGATTGTCCATAGGTAGTGTTTCGCATGTGGTAGAAGGTAAGAAAGAGTTGGCTCATGATGTACATCGTTTGGCTAGATTGGGGGTTAGGTTGTTGACTCTGCTAAAGGTAGTATAGGGGTTCAGAGTAGTTTCTAATCCTCCTTGGTTTTGGAAGTGAAGGAAAAACAATACTTAGATGCTAGTTTGGTTAGACTGAAGGACTCAGTCAAGGATCAAAAAGTAGAGGTTTTCTCCCAAGGGGGAGATGGTGTGTTGAGATTGCAGGGTAGATTGTGTGTCCTGGATATTGATGATCCGAGACACAGGATTATGGCTGAAGCGCATGGGGCACAATATTCTATACATCCTGGTGGCACCAAGATGTTCCGAGACTTTTGGGAAATCTATTGGTGGAGTAGCATGAAGAAAGATATAGCAGTGTTTGTTGCTAATTGTGCAACATGCCAACAGGTTAAGGTTGAACACCAAAGACCTGGTGGTATGATGCAAGAGTTTAGTATTCCTACCTAGAAGTGGGAAGAGATAAATATGGACTTCGTGATTCGTTTACCTCCTTCCCGACGCCATCATGATTCCATTTGGGTTATGGTTGATAGGTTGACTAAGTCTGCTCATTTCTTGCCTATTCATACTTCATATACTCCTGAGAATTATTCTAAATTGTATATTCGAGAGCTAGTCAAACTGCATGGAGTTTCTTTGTCTATCATTTTGGATAGGGGTACTCAGTTCACTTCATAATTTTGGAAAGCTTTTCAGAAGGGTCTTGGTACCCAAGTGCTTTTGAGTTCTGCTTTTCATCCACAGACCGATGGTTAGGCTGAGCGGACCATCCAGACCTTACAGGATATGTTGAGATCTTGTGCACTTGACTCTAAGGGAAGTTGGGATGATCACTTACCGTTAATAGAGTTTACTTACAATAAAAGTTTTCACTCTAGTATTGGTATGGCTCTATTTGAAGCCTTTTATAGGAGGAAGTGTAGATCACCCATAGGTTGGTCCGAGGTGGGTAAAACAGCTGTGAGTGGTCTTGATTCGGTATTTGAGGCTATGAAAAAAGTTAA
>NW_025842859.1:0-1782 GCF_002878395.1 Capsicum annuum | reverse complement strand
GGTTGAAATTTGGGTTTGAATCAAAGACATGAAAATTTGGGCCTTTAAAGCCAAAATCCACAAATTCCACCTTTAAATTCAAGTTTAAATAAGATTTAAAAGATAATAGAACTAGTTTAAATAGGATTATGGAGCTTACCCAAACATGGAAATGAAGGAAATCACCTAAAAATACAAAAATTCAACGCTCTAAGTCTTAAATGGTTATCTTAGAGGTCACCGCTAAAGCGGTAAAGTACTACTTTATCGATAGCTGCCAATGAGTGCCGGTTCGCTAAAGTGGATAAGGGTCTCTTTGGATCTTACCGCTAAAGTATATAAAGCACTGCTAAAGCGCTGTTGACCAGTTTGAATCGGTTGCTAAAGCATATAAGTAGCACTTTGCACCAACAGATAAAGTGGACAAAGTAGCGCTCTAGAGACTGTACCAGCTGAGTGGTGCACTAGCTGTGGAGACTTGCAAAATTTCAACTCGCGGACCACTCGCAATTCATTTGGAATCTCGATAATGCAAATAAACTATGCCACCTCATTATTCTATGCTTCAGGCTCAACAACGATGATAGATTTTTGAAAAAATATTGTTATCATAGAATTGACTCCTAAGACGTATTTTTATAATTTTACAAATAGAGGATCAAAATGAGATATAGGAGGGGAGTTCCTTAGTACCCAATGGGAGGTTTATTTCTTATCTTACAGTCTAGAAATTGATTTCTAAAGGGTATCTATATCATTCCTCGGTGGATACGTAGTCGGCCCACATAGGGGCTCGGTCATATTATCATAGAATTTCAACTTTCTTTTTGCATGTAATTGGAACTATGTTCGGCCTGATTTCCTGTCGGACACAGGATACCTACATAAGGCTCGGTCTCTTTATTATACTTTTATTTTCCCCCAAAAAAATATGAGAGAAGATAACTGGGACAGAACCTTGGCATGCAATCAAGGTATCTTCATCAAAATGTCTTAAAGATTAGGATAGGATTTTGGCACGCAAGATGAGGCATCATCGTTATAATTGTCTTTAGACTGAGGCAAATTTTAGGATACGTCAGAGTTAGCAAGTATAAGGATCAAGCTAGAGCCAAGCTTTAATGTTCGACATAAGTCAACCTTTCTTCAAATTACTACTCTAAATCAATCGTTACTTTTTTTTACATCTCAAGCATTAGAGCCTACTAGCTAAGAAGTCTCTTAATCCACTCGTTCCACTACTAAGATCGTCTCTTCTAGTCTAGACCTCTTACATAGGCTCATCACGAATTTCCTCAAAAATTATTATTATTATTATTATTATTATCATTATTACTAGTATTATTATTATTATTATAATTAGCACATGTATTAACACTTCATTTTATGTTTAAAATTTCATTTTTGTTTATAGATTGCCTGACATTGAACATTGTTTTGACTGAGAATTTGCATTGAGGATGATACGATAATGGATAATGCTGTAGGTGGGGCATTCATGGATATCACTTTTTCAGAAGTAGCTGAGATGCTTGATCGAATTACGAAACAAAGTCGAGCTTGGTATACCAGGGAGTTTGAGGTAGCAAGCTCTACTGTATCTATTAGCATGACTGCAGAGCAGAGGTGGAGAGAAGAATAATGTGACCAATACATGGCTCACATAAAGACATAGATGGATCTTCTCACTAAGCACTTATTATCGGGAAAGACAGAGTAGCATCACAGGGAAGGGCTGATTTCGATTTAAATTTTCAAAAAAAAATTCTCCTTAATGAATCAAACTAGTGGGATACAAAATCA
>NW_025842858.1:0-5917 GCF_002878395.1 Capsicum annuum | reverse complement strand
AAAATGGAATCTAAGAACTTACATGGCTCTACAAAAGAATCATTAACATTGTGGACAAACAAACATTGTTTTCACATATGGTTTGTAGGTGGGATTCAAGGTTATCACTACATGAGGTTCTCCCCTAGATGGTACAAAGGTTCTTATGGTCACAAGTAACCACAAGCTAACCCATAAGCCGGTACCTACTGTTAGCACTAAATAAAATAACAATATCACATGTGCGCGGAAGATAACTTCTAAATGTAATACTAATATGAATACTGAAAGTGTGGTCCAACCACATACTAAAATATGACTTCCAATTTAAAACAACTGATAATACTGAAAAGACATATAAACTAAATAAGTGCCTAACTAACTGTTTGATTGTCCGAAAACCTCTAACTAACTGGACTGGCCCCCAACTAACCTTGATTGACTCAACTTAAAGAAATACTAACGTAATGAATGACAAATAGCACGTACTTAATGGATGAGGACTCACCACGTCATTGTGTAATGCTGGTTGCCAAACTGCGATCGGGAATGTAAGACCCCGCCTTTTTGGGCTAGTCCTTAAACTGTCATACCTATGCATATAAGCTATAATCCAGATGATTCTCATATGAACATAAGTTTCATGATCTTTATCCTCGTGTTTTATGTGTTTTAGAGGTGGAAAATATTCATTAAATCAGATAGAACAAAGTTGAGCTAAGAGCCTTTAATTCATCCAAAGTTTGGCATTTGATTCTACAAGGGTAGAATTCGAATGTGTATAAATTTTTATATACATATAAATTTTCAGCTCAAGACCCACCAAATTGTAAATAATTAAGTCATCTTTCCAAATGATACCAATTTTGCCTTAATCCATTATCCGAGTGAAAAGTTATGGCATTTTTCATGTGAGACAATAAGCCGACGCAATTGGGGTGCGACGCGCTGGTCCTTTCGATGCGATGATACAAGTGATGAGTTTCTATCCCCAACGCAATAACTGATGTGATTCAAAGTTATTTCATATGTTGCTTCAATTACTAAAGGGTCTAGGGGCAATTGGGTTACTTCCCTTCACCCAAATCCGTTCATAACGCATAATTTCAGCCCCTAAGGAGCATTAGTTGCCCCTTTACTCATAATTCCTCTTTAAGAAATCCTCTCTCTCTCAAGCACAAACCCTGGCTTCCATCAAAGAACTCCAAAACTCCATTAAACTTTCTTTAGTATAAGAAAGAAACTGAGCTCCCTAATCCAAGAAGTTAAAGAAAAGCATTCAAGAACATTCCCAAGGCTTCCAAAGTCAAGCTTTTACATCAAATCAATCCAAACAAGGTATGTTGGGTGTTCATCCATGGTCCTTTTCACCCATGGAGTCCAAGTACTCAATTTTATGGTTAAAAGTATGATCTTTACATATTTTTATGAATTATGTTGATGAACTTTCATAAATTTTGAATTTTATATCATGTTTACATGAAATTGTTGTTGTTATTAAACCCTACATGTTTGAATGGTGTTGTTCGCTGATTTAAGCCTTAATTAGTGATTTAGTATCAAAATCATGCTGCTACTACATGTTTGAAACTATTCCCATGCTTAAGCCATGCATTGCAAATGTTTGATGAAATGCCTCAAAGAATGAGTTTCTAATATTGACTACATGTCATGTCCCTAAAGTTTTAGTATGATCTTGTTGTTATTTATATTGAGCCCTGTGGGTTTGAATACCTGAAATTTAGCTGTTTACATACATTTATTATCATAAGAATGATTTTAGTTAAACCATGAACATAGTTTATTTCTCAGTTATTATTATCATAATGAGCACTATCAGAATTCATAATCAGTTAATATTAATCCAGTCTAATAGTATGCATCATTTAGTTGGGGGAGACACTTAGCATTGAGTGAACATAGGGGATGGTGTCTCCTCCGTCAGTTAGACATGAGGCAATAGTAGTAGTCCCTAGGTTCCAGACCTATGGCGTCACTATAGATTTTGAGGGGTCCCCCATCAGTTAGGCATGACACCCTTGTCCTTCGGGACTTCAGATTAGTGGATCTATACAACCAGTGTTAGTACTCATGGCATGGTACTAACACCCTTCCAACTGGGGTTACAGGTTAGACCTTGATAATATATTGGGGCATATCGGTTATAGCTAGCTCCCATATTCTCAATTCAGTATTCAGTATACTTCAGTTCAGGTTTGCATTCACCATAACATACAGTTATTACATTTTAGTATTTCAGTTTATAGACTATTTTCATACATTCATGTCAGTTATTTAGTTATTTCATGCTATTTAGTTAGTTATTATTCATATACATGAGCTCATACATATCAGCCTAGCCCCATATATCATACCAGTACATTCAAAGTACTAACTGTATACTCATTTGTTGCACTATGATGTCTTATATTATAGGATCGAATGATCAGTTCTCGATAACACTTAGAAATTCCTGCTCATCAGAAACAACAGCCATGGTGAGTGCTCATACTTCCAGGACGAGTTTATTTTATATATAGTTATGTCAGTAGTTTAGTTATTTACTCCATCAGAGTTAGTTGGGGGTTTGTTCCATCACCTCCACAGTCAGTCAGTTTTAGAGGCTTCTAGACACTTCGAACAATCAATCAGTTTGCCATTATTTTTATCAGTTTTCAGACAATTGTTTCTCGGCAGTTGTTTTCAAATTTTTTATATAGAAATGTTATAGTATCTAAAATCTTATGGCGTATTCAAATATTTCGTACATGTTGTTTTGTTATTTTTATTCAGTGCTCATAACCAGTACCAGCTCATGAGTTAACTTGTGGTTAATTATGACCGTAAGCACTGTGTGGCATCAAGATTGTATTCTCGGGGCATCACTAGGAAACTGAGCCTCCAAACCTATGATATAAGACATCATA
Source organism: Capsicum annuum (assembly GCF_002878395.1). Taxonomy (NCBI): domain Eukaryota; kingdom Viridiplantae; phylum Streptophyta; class Magnoliopsida; order Solanales; family Solanaceae; genus Capsicum; species Capsicum annuum. The sequence goes on along the minus strand of NW_025842858.1, from coordinate 3,011 downwards.
GAGCAAACAAGAGTATGCGGTCAGTACTTTGAATATACTAGTAAATGAGATAATGACTGGCTTAAGAACATGAAATAACTGAGCATAAATGCATGAAAACTATAATATCTATTAATGCAAGACCAAAAATATACATATTTCTAAAATAATCTGTAAACTAAAAGACTGAAATCTGATAACTAAATATCTGAGAATCTATATACTTGGTCAAGCAAACTTGAATTGTAATATACTCATTAATAAACTGAGACTGTGAGAGGTGTCATATAATGGACACTCCCCAATCTGATCTAATTGGGGTCTAATATATAACCCCAGTTGGAAGGGTGTCAGTACCGTGCCACGAGTACTAACACTAGCTATGTGGATCCACTAAACTGGAGTCTTGAAGGAATAATGAGTCAACCTTAACTGGTAGGTGCTCTAATTAGATATGTTTCAACCCTCAACTGGCAGGTAGAAATCTTTTCAACCTTCAACTGGCAGGAATAAATCTTTATCCTATACTGGCTATGTAGTTTTGTAACTCAGGGATTTCTACTAAGGGTCACACCCTCTAGTGATAGGTAATCCTCCATCCCTGGGTTTTCTTGGTGCTAAATCCTACTCCCAATTGAACTGACACTGACAATAAACTGAACTGAATCAAATAAAACTGAACATAAAACAAACATTGCTCATCATGATTTGATCATAGCAACTAATTGAATAAAAATACTCATATTTTAGCTGAAATTTTTCTGAGGAACTGAAATCATGTAAAACAACTAGGTATCGGGTGTTCATAACCCACCAACACTGAAAGATTATTGAATTTCATAGCAAGCTTAAAAATGGTAATAGAGGATCATGGTTCAAAACCCATAAGTATAGACATTTCATCAAACATGTGGGGGTCATGAATTTAAATATTGGAATTCTTTAAATATGAGGAAACAACATAATTTCATAACTTAAAATCATAAATTTAAGGATTTAACATGGAATTCATATAAAATAGGACATGGAAATCTGAAATTCAAAGCATGAGGGCATGTAATCTTCCATGGGATCACACATAGGCTGAATTAAATTTAAATTACCATGATAACATGAAATTAGACCATTCTTGAACATATAAAATAACATAGTAGTAAAAAACTCCATAATCTAATCAAAAGAGAGGGTTTTTGGGCTCCATGGGTGAAAGGGACCCATGAATGAACATCCTACTTCACATGCTTTGGGGAAATTTCTTTGAAGTTGTTCTTGAGCTTGAGAAACCCTAGTTGTTTGGTGAAGATGAAGAAACCTCTTTCTCTAGATTCAATTTAGTAAATTGATGTTTAATGATGTAAATTAGGGATTTGGAGCCTTTTATACCACCCCTTGTAAAGCCAAAACTACATGGGTTTGTCTTTTAAGGGAGTGGGGAAATGCATAAACTCCCCTAAAAAATGTACAAAAAAATATGTTCCCTTTTGGTACAATTCGACCATGTAATTCGTATTTTATGGTACGACTAGATCGCTGACCCGTAATCTTGGAAGATTCCAAAGAACAGGTACTGTCCTAGATCCGAGTCATACTAATGACTCGTATGATGCCTATACGATTTGGTAAGGTTGCTCATATAAAGAACTGACAACTTGGGAAACCAACACTGTTATTGATATAACTTCTCTCCAAATGAGTTGTACCTTTATAAAAGACTTGACACCCCCTTCTCGTACCCGAACAAAACTTCTAGGGGTCGACACTATTGTTCTTAGTATTGTATTTGTATGACTCATACTCCTCTTAACTACCCATGGGGTCAAGTCGTACCTATAACTAAATTTTGAACATGCTATACAGACTTAGGTACGAGTCCAACATACAACTCATATACTAGGATACGATCGAGGATCATTAGTCTATGATGCACTGAGACCAAAAAATATATAGGGTATTAAAATATCTCCACCTTGGGAACATTCGTCTTCGATTAAGACTGGTTAGGCTGAGATCTCTGAGGAAATTGAGATCATATATTGAACATGTATGACATGAAACATGATCAAATAACTGATTCTAAAACATGATACAAGAACTGAACTAATTTTGTGAATGCATGCAATGACATAAGAATGATTATATAACTGAAACTGAGAACAAAAGAGAGTCAATATAAGGAAAATCATTACCTAAAGTTGAATGTGGGTTTGCAGACAAAAGATGAGAGTACTTGGTTCGCATATCTACTTCTGCTTCCCAAGAAACTGCCTCAACAGACTAATTCCACCATAGAACTTTAACCAAAGGAACTTCTTCGTAGGAAAGGCTATCCTTAACATCCATATATTCTAAAGGAATAACTACAGCTGAAGCACCCATACACTTCTTTAACAAGGAAACATGAAACACCTAGTTCACTAATGCTAAATCTCCAGGCAACTCTAGCTCAAAGCTACCTTCCCAAAATAGCTCAAGATACTATGTTGGCCAACATAGCGGGGACTGAGTTTCCCCTTCCTAAAAAATCTCTTCACTCCCTTTATGGATGAGATTTTTAAATAGACTAAATCACCAACATCAAACTCAAGATCTCTTCTGCTCACATTTTCATAATATTTTTGGCGGCTTTGCGTTGTCTGCAGCCTTTCTCGAATCAACTAAACTTTCTCTATCGCCTCAAATACTGAATATGGACTATTAAAGAAGCATCACCAATCTCAAACCAACCAATTAAAGATGTATATCTCCTCCCATAGAGAGCCTCAAATGGAGCCATTTGAATACTGGAGTGATAGATATTATTGTAGGCAAACTCAATCAATGATAAATGGTCATCCCAACTACCTTTAAAATCAATAACGCATGCCCTCAACATGTCTTCTAAGGTCTAAGTAGTCCTCTCTACCTGACTATCTATCTAAGGATGGAAAGTTATATTTAGGTGAACTTAAGTACCAAGACACTTCTAAAAAGCCTTCCAAAAGTGAGAGGTAAACTGAGTACCTCTATATGAAATGATAGATAATAGAATTCCA
>NW_025842857.1:0-2775 GCF_002878395.1 Capsicum annuum | reverse complement strand
TTTAGCTAAGTCGGTGTGCTATAGCCCACGGTTTTGGGGGTGACCTCAGGGTTCGGACGTGTTGTGGGTCAAAAATCGATTGGGGTGTGCCTTGGAAGTTGGAGTTCATCCCAGTGTAGTTCATTTAAATTTTCATGGCCATTTGGGTGGACAAACAGGCAAAACGACACGAACGGGGTAATTTCAGGCCAAATCGTTGTGCTACATCCCACAGTTTGAAGGGTGAACCCAGGGTCCGAGTGCACATTGGGTAAAAAATCGACTGAGACGTGTCAGGGAGAGAGGGGATCATCCCAGTATGGTCCGTTTAAATTTTAGCAGCCATTTAGGTGGACAAACGGGCAAAACAGCGCGAATGAGGCATTTTCAAGCCAAATCGGTGTGCTATAGCCCTCGGATTCAGAGGTGGACCCGAGGTCGGGCATGCTGTGGGCCAAAAATTAACCGTTACATGCCAGGGAGGTTGGGATAGAAAAGTCCCATTATGGTATATTTTAATTTTTGTGGCCATTTGGGTAGACAAATGGGCTAAACGGTGCAAAAGAGGCATTTTTAGGCCAAATTGGTGTGCTATAACTCATGGTTTTGGGGGTGGGCCTGGGATCTGGGCATGCTGTGGGCCGAAAATCAATCGAAGCGTGCGAGGGAGGTTGGGGATCGTCTCAGTGTGGTCCATTTAAAGTTTTGTAGCCATTTGGGTTGACAAAAGGGTGAAACGATGCGAACGGGGCATTTTTGAGCCAAATTGATATGCTATAGCCAACGGTCTCGGGGGTGGGCGTAGAATTCGAGCGTGTTGTAGGTCAAAAATAGAACTGGGCATGCCAGTGAGATTGGGGATCATTTATGTGTGGTCCATTTAATTTTCCTAGCTATTTGGGTGGATAAACGAGCGAAACAGCATGAATAGGGCATTTTTGTTCCAAATCGGTGTACTATAGCCCATGGTTTCAGGGGTGGGCTTGAGGTCCAGGGATGTTGTAGGTAAAAAATCTATCGTGGCATGCCAGGAAGGTTAGGGATCATTCCACTGTGGTCCCCTTAAATTTTTGTGGCAATTTGGGTGGAATAATGGGTGAAACAATACGAACGGATCATTTTTGGGCCAAATCGATGTGCTATAGCCCACGGTTTGGGGGGTGGTCCCAGGGTCCAGGCGTGCTGTGGGCCAAAAATCGATCGGAGCATGCCAGGGAGGTTGGGGATCAATCCAGTGTGGTCCGTTAAACTTTTATTGGGCCTTTGGGTGTACAAAAAGGTAAAACGGTGCAAACAGGGAATTTTCAGGCCAAATCGGTGTGCTATAGCCCACGATTTTGGAGGTGGGCCCAGGGTTCGGGCGTTCTGTGGGATAAAAATTGACCAAGGTATGCCAAGGAGGTTAGGGATTGTCCCAGTGTGGTCCGTTTAAATTTTAGTAGCCATTTAGGTGGACAATAGGGGAAACAGGGCAAAGGGGGCATTTTCAAGCCAAATCGGTGTGCTAAAACCTATAGATTTAGGGGTGGGCCCGAGGTTCGGGCATTATGTGGGTCAAAAATTGACCGAGGTATACCAGGGAGGTTGGGGATAATCCTAGTGTGGTCAGTTTAAATTTTTGTGGCCATTTGGGTAGACAAGCGAGCGAAATGGCTCGAACGAGGCATTTTTGAGCTAAATCGGTGTGCTATAGCCCACGATTTTGTGGGTGGGTCTGGGGTCCAGGAGTTCTGTGGGCCAAAAATCAACTAGGGCATACCAGGGAGATTAGGATCGTCCTAGTATGGTCCATTTAAATTTTTGTGGCCCTTTGGGTGGACAAACAGGCAAAATGGCACGAACAGGGCATTTTGGGCCAAACGGTGTGCTATAGCCCAAGTTTCTGGGGTGGGATCGGGGTTTGAATGTGCTGTGGGCCAAAAATTGATCGGTGATGCCAGGGAGGTTGGGGATCATCCCAGTGTGGTTCGTTTAAATTTTCATGGCTATTTGGGTGGACAAATGGGCGAAATGGCACGAACTAGGCATTTTTGGGCCAATTTGGTGTGCTATAGCCCACGATTTCGGGGGTGGCCCTGGGGTTCGGGCATGCTGTAGGCTAAAAATCGATTGAATCATGCCAGGGAAGTAGGTGATCATCCCAGTATTATCCGTTTAAATTTTAGTGGCCATTTGTGTGGACAAACGGGCAAAAAAGCGCAAACGGGGTATTTTCAGGACAAATCGGTGTGCTATAGTTCACGGTTTAGGGGGTGCGCCCGGGATCCGGGCATGCTGTGGTCCTATTATCTACCAGGAAATGATAGGGAGGTTAAGGATCATCCTAGTGTGGTCCTTTTAAATTTTTGTGGCAATTTGGGTGGACAAATGAGCAAAACGACCCGAATGGGGCATTTTCACGCCAAATCGATATGCTATAGCGCATGATTTTGTGGGTGGGCTCAGATTCTGGCTGTTCTGTAGTCTAAAAATTGACTGGGCGTTCCAGGAGGTTGGGGATCATCCCAGTATAGACCGTTTTATTTTTCGTGGCCATTTTGATAGACAAACAGGCAAAACAGTGCGAATGAGGCATTTTCAGGCTAAATCGGTGTGCTATAGCCCATGATTTTGGGGTTGGGCCTGGGGTATGGGCGTGTTGTGGGCCAAATATCAATCGGGATATGCTAAGGAGGTTAGGGATCGCCCTAGTGGGGTCCGTTTAAAGTTTTGTGGCCATTTGGGTGGACAAATGGCCAAAATGGCACAGACGGGGCATTTTCGGGGCAAATTGGTGTGCTATAGCTCATGGTTTTG
>NW_025842856.1:0-1653 GCF_002878395.1 Capsicum annuum | reverse complement strand
GTGCCACAAATCACATGGTTGGAAAGTTAGACCTACTAGTGAATGAGTCCATAACAAAACTAGATAAGCCAAGAAGGGTGCATTTACCTAATGGTGATCTGACTGAAGTTACACATGTGGGATCTAGTTATGTGTCTGCCGAAAATAGTATAACAAATGTGTATCATATTCCTCAGTTTACATGCAGCTTGCTTTCAGTATCACAATTGACCAAGGAATGGAAATGTTCAGTGAACTTCTTTCCTGATTTTTGTGTTTTCCAGGATCTTTGTATTGGAAAGGTGAGGGGATTGGTAAGCTTGATGGAGGTCTGTATCTCTTAGTGAATACTCAAGAAAGGAAGGTTGCAGCAGCAACAAAAGTCTCTACTAAAGCTGATGAAAGTAAAGCCCAAGTTGAGGTTGATCTGTGGCATAGAAGATTACGACATGCCTCCTCTAATATACTTTTAAAGTTGCTACCTACTAAATTTCATGTAGTAGAAGATAGAGTAAAGAAATGTACTATCTGCCCTTGTGCCAAGCAAACCAGACGTCCTTTTCCTACAAGTAATACTCAGTCTGCATGTTTTGATCTAATACATATGGATCTATGGGGACCTTATAGTATTCCTACTATGAGTGGTAATAAATTCTTCTTAACAGTGGTTGATGATTGTTCAAGTTTTACTTGGTTGTTCTTATTGAAACTCAAGTCAGATGTGTATGTGCAGATACAACAATTTCTTGAGTACGTTAAGACACAGTTTGGCAAAACTGAGAAAGTAATTAGAACTGACAATGGAACTGAGTTTGTGAACTCATTATGCAGTAGTTTATTTGCAACCAAAGGTATTGTACATCACACCTCATGTTCTTATTCACCTCAACAGAATGGTATGGCTGAAAGAAAGCACAGACACATCCTAGCAGTCACAAGAGCATTGAGGTTTCAAGCAACAATACCTGTTAAGCTTTGGGGATATTGTGTTTTAGCTGCTGTGTATCTCATAAACAGGTTACCTAGTTCAAGTATTGATTATTATACTCCATATGAGAAATTATATGGTACTAAACCATCTTGTGAGCACCTAAGAGTAATAGGTTGTCTCTGTTATGCTAAGGTGCAAAATGAGTCTGACAAGCTCATGCCAAGATCAAGAGCAGCTGTGTTGATGGGATATTCTAGTACTAAGAAGGGATATGTCTTATATGACATATCTACTACTGTTTTCTTTGTTAGCAGGGATGTGTCTTTCAGGGAGATGTGTTTCCTTTCAAGCTTGAAGCAGCTGATGATCAGATTCCCTATCATGTGTTTCCATTATTTCCATTAGAAGATCAATATTCAGCAGCAAGTGATGTTATGACACCCTTGCAGGCTCCTATAAATGTCTCTCCGAACATTGTGAACCATTAAGAATACCTACAGCCTCATGTACCTACTACTAGACAGACCATAACCAAGGTTTATCAAAGAAGATCAAGCAAACATCAAGAGGTTACTCGGCAAGAACATCAACTACAACGGGTTCCTAATACTACACAGCCTGCAACTCAACCATCTGCAGCTCAAGATCAAAGGAAATCAACTAGAGAAAGGAAGTCACCAGCATGGATGAATGATTTTGTCTCTAAGAATACAAAGAAGGTACGCTATGCTCTTGCTAATCAT
>NW_025842855.1:0-1582 GCF_002878395.1 Capsicum annuum | reverse complement strand
AAGGCTTTACAAGACATGGAAAGCCAAGAAACTAATGAAGAAGAAGTATTACAACTTCTAGAAGAAGCTTCCTCAACAGGGAGTAGTGATAATAATGGAGATATCCTCTATCCTAAAGGGATAGCTATGGACTATTTGGACCCTTATTAAGAATAGGGAAATGTCCCTTCAAAAGTAGAGGTTCAAAGAACTGGAATTACTTTTGAAAGGGCAATTTACTATTCCTAATTAGAATCCAAAAGCCACATGCTTTTTCAAAAGGAAAAAGACACCGTCCAGTCTGCTTTTATAAAAGCTAAATGGAATCCCATGCTTTTCCAAAAGGAAAAAGACACAGTCCAGCTAGCTAAATGTAATCCAATGCCCAAAAGGACAAGGCATTTAATCAGCTTTTCTGAAAAGCTAAAAACACTGAGAAATAATCTCAGCCTTACACTTGTATGCATAAGATGTACATTATTAGCTTTCTCTGGTCTATATAAGACTTTTTGTAATATTAGAAGCGACATCAGAAATTTCCACACCCTAGAACTTCAATGAAAACATTACAAGAACGAGAACGATTTATAAGAGATTAGATAGGGTAGGAGAGAATTTCTAGGGTGTGGAAATTTTTGATGCCTCTTCTAATATTACAACAAGTCTTATATAGACCAGAGAAAGCTAATAATGTACATCTTATGCATACAAGTGTATGGCTGAGATTATTTCTCAGTGTTTTTAGCTTTTCAGAAAAGCTGATTAAATGCCTTGTCCTTTTGGGCATTGGATTCCATTTAGCTGGCTGGACTGTGTCTTTTTCCTTTTGGAAAAGCATGGGATTCCATTTAGCTTTTATAAAAATAGACTGGACGGTGTCTTTTTCCTTTTGGAAAAGCATGTGGCTTTTGGATTCTAATTAGGAATAGTAAATTGCCCTTTCAAAAGTAATTCCGGTTCTTTGAACCTCTACTTTTGAAGGGACATTTCCCTATTCTTAATAGGGGTCCAAATAGGCCATAGCTATCCCTTTAAGATTGAGCATATCTCCATTATTATCACTACTCCCTGTTGAGGAAGCTTCTTCTAGAAGTTGTAATACTTCTTCTTCATTAGTTTCTTGGCTTTCCATGTCTTGTAAAGCCTTCTTCAATTTTTCCTTGAGGGCCTTCTTATTGTGAGAAGCAGTGGTTGAGGAAGTGGCAGTTTTCTCCTTGTCTGGAGTTTTTGGTGCTGCTGGCTTGGGAGTCCAGCCTTTGAATTTTATCTCTTTGGATAAATATTTGATTCGGTCTTGTTCCCCTTTAGCGAAATTCCCGTAAATGATATAGGAAACTCGCTTTTTGATAAAGAATTTACACATTTGAATGTGCTCTGGGAGGGTTACACACCCTTCTTTTGTACAGAAATCCGTGAACCGGTTAATGAATTGTTGGGGAAGGATTTCTTTGATTCCTCCAAAATAAATCCACCATTCATAGAACCATCTAGGAATAATGGCATCTACCATTGCTGGACAATATTTAATAAACCAGGTGTGTCCTGGCCTGACATATAAAAAATTGAACCATGCCGACTTATAGTCGTACCAATTATACGTTTG
>NW_025842854.1:0-1091 GCF_002878395.1 Capsicum annuum | reverse complement strand
CATGATACACAAATAATTAACATGTCGTATTGGCATAGGATTTATGGCTTCGGGATTTATCAACATATGGAATCATGATCTATATTGTAGCCCAAAATGCGGGGCATTACATTATCCCCCCCTTAGGATTATTCATCCCCGAATGATGATGCGAGATACGGACAGACAAGATTTCAAGTATAATAAAGGACTAGGAAAGATAAAATATGAATAGTACCTTCTGTCTCCTCCTCCATCAAAGCAAACAAATTGGGATATCTAATTCTCATGTCATCTTCTGACTCCCAAGTTGCTTCTTCGACTTTCTGATTCCTCCACAGTGCCTTTACTAAGGCTATCTCTTTGCTCCTCAGCTTTCGAACTTGGCAATCTAAAATTTCAATGGTCTCTTCTTCATAAGACAAGGAATCTATCACTTTGACACCCTCTACTAGAAATACCAAAGAATGATCTCTAATGCATTTCTTCAACATGGATACATGGAATACCGGATGAACGGAACCCAAACTTGCAGGCAATTCTAGCTCATAAGCAACTACACCAATCTTCCTCAGAATCTGATATGACCCTATATAACGAGGGCTCAATTTACCTCTTTTTCCAAACTGCATAACTCCTTTTATAGGAGAAACCTTGAGAAACACCCAATCACCAACTTTTAACTCTAGTTCTTTTCTCTGAACATCGGCATAGGACTTCTGACAACTCTAAGCAGTCTTGAGTTATTCTCTAATGATCTTCATTTTCTCCATCGCCTGATGGACAAGATCAGGCCTATATAATTGAGTCTCACCCATGTCATACCATCCTATCGTAGACCTACATCTCCTCCCATATAAAGCTTTAAAAGGAGCCATCTTGATGCTGGCATGGTAACTATTATTGTAAGCAAATTCAACCAGTGCCAGGTGATCTACCCAACTACCTTTAAAATCAATGACGCATGCCCTTAATATATCCTCAAGGGTCTAAATGGTACGCTCAGCTTACCTATCCGTCTGAGGGTGGAAAGCTGTGCTCAAATTCACTTGCGTACCTAAACCCTTCTGAAAAGATCTCCAGAATTGAGATAAAAACTGCGTACCTCTATC
>NW_025842853.1:0-3880 GCF_002878395.1 Capsicum annuum | reverse complement strand
CATCTTTGGAATCCAAGAGTCGCACCCCAAGATTCGTAAGTCGGTGATTATCCTTCACCATCTCTCTTTTTGCTTTTTCAACATGAGAGAGGCTGCCCATAGACAACCTATTGAGGGCATCGGCTACCACATTCGCCTTGCCCTAATGATAGCACAGGCTTATGTCATAGTCTTTTAACAATTCTATCCAGCGCCTTTTCCTAAGGTTCGATTCTTTCTACAAGAAAACATACTATAAACTCTTGTGGTCATTGAAAATATCAATATGCACCCCATAAAGATAATGCCGCCAGTTACTAAGTGTGAATATTACTGCCACAAACTCCAAGTCATGGGCAGGATGATTACGCTCATGCACCTTCAACTGCCTAAATTCATAAGCCACCACCTTACCATGCTGCATAAGTACACACCCAAGTCCCACTCAGGATGCATCACAATACACAAAAAAACTCTCTGTACCTTACGGAAGATTCAAAACAGGAGCAGTGGTGAAATTATCTTTCATCTTCTCAAAACTATTTTCACAGGAATCAGACCACAAAAAATTTACCGTTTTCTATATCAACTTAGTAAGTGGTGAAACTATGGAGTAAAAACTCCTTATGAACCTTCTATAATATCCTGCCAAACACAAGAAGCTCCGAATATTGGTTGGAGTTGTGGGTCTGGGCCATTTTCTCACTGCCTCAACCTTAATTCCCTCACTAGACACAATATGCCCTAAGAAAGCAATAACTTCAAGCCAGAACTCACACTTGGAAAATATTGAATACAACTTATGATCTTTGAGAGTCTGAATGATAATTTAGAGGTGATTGACATGGTGCTCGTCATTCTTAGAATAGACCAAAATATCATCAATGAAAACGATGACAAACAGATCCAAAAATTAACGGAAAACTCTATTCATTAGGTCCATGAAAGATGCAGAGGCGTTAGTCAACCTGAAGGACATAACAAAGAATTCATAATAACCATAGCGGGTTCGCAAAGCTATTTTAGGAATATATGACTCTTTAACCTTCAACTGATAATATCCCGAACGTAGGTCAATCTTTGAAAAGTATTTAGCACCCTGAAGTTAGTCAAAGAGATTATCAATCCAAAGAAGAGGATACTTATTTTTAATAGTGACCTTATTCAGCTAACGATAATCTATACACATACGGAGGGACACAAAGAGTACAGGTGCACCCTAGAATTATACACTAGGGCGGATAAAACCCTTATCTAGAAGATCTGCTAACTATGCTTTCAACTCTGCAGGAGCCATTCTATATGGTGAAATAGAGATGGGACGGGTGTCTGGCAACAAATCAATACCAAACTCTATCTCCATATTAGGTGGTACACCTTGTAGATCTTCGAGAAAGACTTCTGGAAATTATTTTTCCATAGGACTGACTGAGGAGATGGACTCTCAACATTAGAATCTTTTAGTCAGATCAGATAATATAGACAGCCTCTAGTAATAAGATTACAAGCTCTAATATAAAATATAAAGTTCCCTCTAGGGGCTAAAGAATGACCCTTCCATTCTACGACTGGTTCATTCGAAAAAGAAAAGGTTACTCTTTGGGTTCGATAATTTAGTATGGCATATCATGAATGGAGCTAGTCCATTCCTAAGATAGCATCAAAGTCAACTGTCTCAAGCTCTATGTTGTCTATCACAATATCCCAGATACAAACATATACAACACAATCCCTATACACCCTTCTAGCTACAACAATATCTCAGACTAGAGTGGAAACAAAAAAAGGCTCAACAATCACATCGGGCTCAAACCCAAAACCAACTGCCACATAAGGGGTCACATAATACAGGGTAGACCCAGGACCAAGAAATACATACACATCACGAGAGAAAATTTGCAACGTACCTGTGACCACATCTGGTAAGGCTTCTGCCCACTAGTGGTTGGTCAGAGCATACAACCGATTGTGACCACTCCCGACAGATAAAGTGGCGCCCTGCTGAGGTACCGATGGTGCAGAAAAATTAGCCTGTGACTCAGCTCCCCCAACATTACCACTCACCATTGAACAATCCCTCTGGATATAGCCTAGCTGGCCACACAAATAACATTTCATGGCACCAAACTGGCATCTGCCTTGATGATTCCTCCCATATCACCCAAAGCATGGGTATGACTGAGAGGTCTGAGCTATGCTTTCCTTATACTGCGTACCCTACATTCTTGGCCCCTAACTAAACTGAAAATTTTAGGGTCTCTGATCGGCTGGGGTTCTGGAAAATGGAGCATTGGTTGCGGACTGCACATTACCCCAATTCTGTCTCTTCTATATCTGTTACTCTAATTTTTACTCTACTGCTGACTGTGGCTCTGGTCTACTGTCTTGGCTCTCTTTTCATGCCTGTACTTCTCCCAAGATTCAGTGATTCTCTGTCTGCTGCATGTTGAATGTCAGTCTAGAGAAGTCCATATCCCTATTTAGAATTTCCCCTTTACATTCAAGCACTAAGTTGTCTAAAAGGCCAGATGCAAATTTTCTCATTTGGGCTCTCATATTACCAGTCATCTCCGGAGCATATCGGGCTAGTAGGTTGAACTTCAGAATGTACCCCTTAACAATCATTTTTCCTTGCTTTAGATTCATAAAATATTTAGTTTTTGCTTCCCTCAACTCTAGGGGAAAGAACCAATCTAGGAAGGCTTCCACAATCTTTCCCCATACCGTGGGATCACCATTCTCACCCTTAGAATCCTCTCATTCTCTATATCACTGATTCATAAATTTTTTACGCTGCTAACTCCACCCCTTCCACTTCGTCTACATATATCACCTTGAAAATTTCTCCATCTCATCCATAAATTCCTGTGGATCCTTCTCTACTTTGGTGCAAGTAAACTTGGGCAGGTTCATCCTCATGAACTGAACCACCCTCAGAGCCTTAGATGTAACAGATGTACACCAAATATCTTCCGACCGTTGAGTCTGTGAGGCCACCAACTGTTCAAGCATATGGTTGGACTGTCTGAATTTTGTATTAGATACCTCTCTCTCATGTGGCTGAGTGCGATTAGTCCCTAATCGGGGATCTCTGGGTGCCCTAGGTGGCCTGGTATAAATAGGTAGGACTCCCGGAGTAACAATAGTCTCCATAGTCTGAGCTCTATTTCGTGTCCTCATCTTATGAGTAGCACGGACCTCATCAGTCTGGGTATTTTGATCGATAATGCGACATGAAGGCATGGCTGTTTTCTGAAATGCAAGAGATAATTTATTAGAGGACATATTAGACTTCAAAGCAAGAACTAAATCACAAAAAGGGAAAACATTCCTAAATTCCTAGTAGCCTCCTGCTCTGATACAAAGTTTTTCACGACCCAAACCGGGGTCCTAGCCATGACGAGCATCCCAAACCACAAAGGCTCGAATGCCCTTCTAACTTATAATCACATACACTGTTCAAATATAAAAAAATTGTGCGGAAATACATAATGAAATGAAATAATGGTCACTAAATCTTAATTCAAATCATAATGAAAACTAAAATTCAAAACATCTAAATGATATCTGACTCAGTCTGCAAAATTTCTGTTACATATCAAAACAAAAATGTTTGAAAACTGGGACAAGGCCCTAGTAGACCAAAATCATAATAATGATATATAACTGCAAGACATTAGGCCTTCTGAAAAATTAAAGGCTGACCAACTGAACTCTACACTGTTGTCTGAAGAATCTACTACTTATCAAGACCCCTAGACTGAGCCTCAAAACCTAGAAGAGAGGGGGGTCAATACAGATGTATTGGTACACAGAGCAAATAAAAAATAATAATTTATATTCAACATAAATGAGAGCAGTTCGAAAATAGTTCGTAAATATATCATAAGGTAAAATCACA
>NW_025842852.1:0-1777 GCF_002878395.1 Capsicum annuum | reverse complement strand
GAAGCACATGGCGAATAAATGGAAAACCAAGCAACAAGGTGAAGAAATTGAAAGTTAAACAGATTGATGAAATAGCAAATCAGGAGCCCGCCTGAAGAATAGGGTGATGAAATAACGAGTCAGGAGCCCGCCTGGAGAACAGGGTGAAGAAACAAAAAGTCAAGCAACAAAGCGAAGCAATTGAAATTCAAGCAACAAGTTGGAAGAAAATTGCAAGTCAGGAGCCCGCCTGAAGAATAGGGTGATGGAAGTCGAGTCAACAACCAATAGAAGCTGTATAGATAAGATTTTTGTAATTTCATTTGTTTTTTAACTTGTAATTTTCATTTTGATGAAATAACAGAGCTGCGGACCGGAACCTCGATGGAACCTCACTCGACTCTCCAACTCGGTATAGTCCACCTCTTCCAATCCTTTGAAATACCCGTGATTTGATTCTCTCATAATTTGGGTAGGGAGGATGTCTTAAGTCAAGACCCGATTGTCCTTCTTCCTTCTATTTCTTTCTTTGAATAATGGTCGGGACAAAATTCTGTCTCGTTGTCTACTTCTTTGTCTGAAAACACTGCGTGTTTACATTCAAAGGGGGCATGATGTAGACACGTAATTTCGTCCCCCTCAAAAGTTTGATTTTATTTATGTTTACCTTATCATATTATGTACCCTCACCCACGTGATTACATCCCACCAAAAATACAAAAAAATAAATCTCAACAAAATCCCTAACAAACTTTTATTCTTTTAATACCCTAACAACCCTCTCCAATAAGAAAATGACAAATCACTACCTCACCACCCCATACCCCACCTCCCTACCCCACGTCACCTCCCCCTCCTCTTTTTTTTTCTTGTCCAAGAAGAAAGGACTCAAAAAAGGATAAACACAATATATACACACATACTCTCAAAAAACAAGGGATGAACAGTAAATGAAAAAGAAAAAAAAAAGAATCAGCTCTTTCTCTCTAGACTCTTACTCTCTCTTTCTCTCTAAGCTCCTTTCGGCCGGTGACCAACGAAACCATTGCTGCCGCCACCGCCACCACCGTCAATGTCTTCTCTCCTCTAATCTCCGACCAAACCCGCCAGATCTGCCACTGCCGTCACCGACCAAACCCCCATCGCCGCCGGAGAAGAAAGCAAAACTAGCTGCGGCTTTGCCGCCAGCAGTCGCTGCTCCGGCTGAGGCGCGTCAGCCACTGGCTCCAACCGCAGCTCATCCATCCGGCGAAACAGCTTCAGCTCCGATCACCACCGGAGAAACGGGCACTACCACCGTTCTCACCGTCACTGGAGCTCACCAGAGCTCGATAGGCGTTGGGTTTTGGGTCACGTTAGTTTGTTGGGGGTCTTGGTTTCGTCTATTTCTTGGTTCGTCGTCGATATTGGATTTTGAGTTGTCTTTATCGAATTGCGTCGGCGTTCTTGGTTGTGTTTCGTATAACAAAGTTTGTCTCACTGGTTTTGAAGTTGTCCTATTAGCTTTTCTCTCTATCGAGTTGGATTCATCGCAATCGAGGTTCTCCGGTTGAGTATTTTGGTCTTCGGATTTCTTCATTATCGACAAGGATTAATTTCATCGAGGTCCATTTCTTCTAACCGAACCTTTAATTTATTTTGACTTTTCGTGATGTTGTGGATGATTTATTTGTTGTGTGTTTGGTATGTTCGAAAATATGTGTTATGTGTTGGTTGATGTTGGTTTCGGACTTTGAAAAGTGAATTGATAAATCGAAGCATGTTTAATCATATTGTTTGAAATAAATTTGGGGACGGG
>NW_025842851.1:0-1249 GCF_002878395.1 Capsicum annuum | reverse complement strand
AAGATAGAAATTCAAAGGATATCTGTAAGTCACCTCGTATCCAACATGAAATAATTCACAAGATCATCTGAAGATTGACAATTTAGGGAAAAATTTATAAATCGATCATCGGCTAAAATCGGAGAGGTTATCATGCCACATACAACAAGTGATATAGGTAACCAAAAGGGCCACCCTACTTTGAAAACATATTCGCTCTATCAATGAGCTAATTATATAACAACCAAGAAGGTTGTTGTGTCTGTTATTACGAGTTATTTCCCATCAAACAGGTACAATAAAGGATGACTTCACTTTTTAGGCCATAACTCACGTGGAAATATGATAAAAGATTACTTACCTCTTTCGTGAATTATGTTTAACACTAACACTTTTTGCCTGAAGCATTGTTGAGAGCATTCGAGAGGATGAAAATCTCAAATAAAACCATAGGTACGGAAGACTTCAGGTAGGACGCAGCACAACGTGGAACTCTTTCTTAGCAGCAAAACGGGATATAGTCTAAAGAGGGACGTCAAACTCTTTGGATGCGAGCTAAAGGATTATCACCACCACCATCCAACCACACCCCTGTTAGAAGTCATGTGGGTATTTCAGGATATTCTGGTTTCAGCTTCACCTTCGGGATATTTTTAAACTCATGTCGAGGGTAACCTTCTCTTTTTTTCAGATTCGGGTTGCAACACACTTAGAGTTTTGGAAATTATGTCCAGGTAAGTTCTTGACTATGGATGTGAAGGATCCCAAATTCATAGTCAAGAGGTTTCAAGCCTCTTTTCTACAACTCGATCAACTTGTCACTCATTCCGAGCCAAAGATGGTCTGAAATAAAAGACTATCTTTTCTACCGATTGAGTCGAACTACAAGCAGTCTGATTCCCTAAAATCTTGGGGATATGTATACTGGGATCTATGTAAAAAAACTCAACTGTATTCCAACCTCCCCCCTAATCCCTTTATTCCCCAGTTTCTCGATTTTATCAAACACTCTAAAACTGAGATAACTTGTGAATTTTTTGAAAATCGTGCTTTAAATCAAGCTCTATGAACTACAAGTAGCCTGAATTCTCATGTAACTTGAGATATGTAGGAAACATAATACCAAGGTCCGGCCATGACTCTATAAAACTCGTGCAAAAACCAACCTCTTTCAGATTCAAATCTATGGTCGGATAAAAATTAGGAACGTCAACCTCCCTTTGCCCAGGGTTACTTATATCCACCCTACCCAAAAGGAGGGGGTAGCTGT
>NW_025842850.1:0-2017 GCF_002878395.1 Capsicum annuum | reverse complement strand
GCCCCGTTTGCATCGTTTCACCTGTTTGTCTACCCAAATTTCTACAAAAATTTAAACGGAACACACTAAAATGATCCCCAATCTCCCTGTCATGCCCCAATCAATTTTTGGCCAACATCACGCATGGACCCCGGGCCCACCCCCAAAACCGTAGGCTATGCACACCGATTTTGCCCAAAAATGCCCCATTTACACCGTTTTGCCTGTTTGTCCACCCAAATGGCCACAAAAAATTAAAATGACCATACTGGGATGATCACCAACATCCCTGGCATGCCTTGGTCAATTTTTCGCACACAACATATCCAAACCCTGGGCCCACCCCAAAACCGTGGGCTATAACAATGATTTGGCCCAAAAATTCCCTGTTCACGCTGTTTCGCCCCTTTGTCCACCCAAATGGCCATGAAAAATTAAATGAACCATACTGGGAAAATTGCCAACCTTCATGGCATACCTCGATCAATTTTCGACCATCAGCAAACTCAGACCCCTGACCAACCCCCTGAACCGTTGGCTATAGCACACCGATTTGGCCCCAAAATACCCGATTCGCACAGTTTCGATTGTTTGTCCACCCAAGTGGCCACAAAAAATTAAACAGACCATACTAGGATGATACCCAACCTCCCTGGCATTCTTTGGTCGATTTTCAGCCCGCAGCACACCTGGACCCCAGGCCCACCCCCAAAATCGTGGGCTATAGCACACCGATTTGGATCGAAAATGCCTTGTTTGCTCCATTTTGCCTGTTTGTCCACCGAAAAGGCCACATAAATATAAATGGATCATACTGGGATGATCCCCAATCTCCCGAGCCCACTCCCGAAATTGTGGGCTATAGCACACCGATTTGGCCCAAAAATACCCCATTTGCGTCATTTCGCTCGTTTGTCCACCCAAATAGCCCTAAAAATTTAAACGGATCACATTGGGACAATCCCCAACCTTACTGGCATGCCCCGATTAATTTTCGGCCTACAGCACGCTCGAAACCTAGGCCTACCCCCGAAACCGTGAGCTATAGCACATTGATTTGGCTTGAAAATGCACCGTTCGTACTGTTTCGCCCATTTGCCCAATCAAATAGCCATGAAAAATTAAATGGACCATGCTAGGATGATCCAACCTCCATAGCATGCCCCGATAGATTTTCGACCCACGGCATGCCTGAGCCCTAGGCCCATCTCAAAAACCCTGGGCTATAGTACACCGATTTGGCCTGAAAATACCCTGTTCGCGTCGTTCCGCCTGTTTGTCCAACCAAATGGCCAATAAAAGTTAAACGAACCTTACTAGAACAATCCCCAACCTCCCCAGCATGCGCCGATCAATTTTCAGCCCACAGCACACCCAGACCCTGGGCCCACTCCTGAAACTGTGGCAATAGCACACCGATTTGGCCCAAAAATGCCCTATTTGCACCGTTTCACCCGTTTGTCCACCCAAATAGCCACAAAAATTTAAATGAACCATACTAGAAAAATCTCCAACCTTCATAGCATACCTCAATCGATTTTCGGCCATCAGCACACCCGGACCCCTGACCCACCCCCTAAACCATTGGCTATGGCACACCAATTTGGCCCAAAAATACCTCGTTCTCGCAGTTTCAACTATTTGTCTACCTAAATGGCCATGAAAAAAATAAAAGAACCACACTGGGATGATCCCCAACCTACCGGGCATGCTTCGATCGATTTTTAGCCCGGAGCACGCCCGAACCCGAGGCCCACCCCTACAATCGTGGCTATAGCACACTGATTTGGACTAAAAATGCCTTGTTCGCTCCATTTCGCCCGTTTGTCAACCCAAAAGGCCACGAAGATATAAACGGATCACACTGAGATGATCCCCAATCTCCCTAGCATGCCCCGATTGATTTTTGTCACACAACACTACTGAGCCTCGGGCCACCCCCAAAACGGTGGTCTATAGCACACCGATTTTGCCCAAAAATGCCCTGTTCGCATCGTTTTGCAAATTTGTCCACCCAAAGGGCCATGAAAATTTAAAC
>NW_025842849.1:0-3402 GCF_002878395.1 Capsicum annuum | reverse complement strand
AAATAACTTTGAATTATCTTTCCAACGGTATCAATTTTGCCTAAATCAGATATTGGAGAAAAAATTTATACCTATTTTACTCCAGCATGTCAGCCTGGAAAACTAGTGATGACATTTCTGATAACTTATTACGTCTGTGATGGCTTATCACAAAATGTCATCAGCCTTAGGTAGAAATCCATAAATTCCAGCCCCAAGTGACAACATTTGTGATGACTTATCACAAGTCTTATAGCTTATCACAAAATGTCATCAAGCTTAGGTAGAAACCTATAAAATCTAACTCCCAAGTGATGACATTTATGACGACTTATCACAAGTCTGACAGCTTATCACAAATGTCATCAGCTGAGATTTTCAGCAATCGGGAAGCGGTTTAGTAAGGGTATTTTGGACTTTTCCTTCACCTCTCATGACCTAAATAATCAAAATCATGTACTTAATCATCATAAATCAGTTTAAACAACCCTTAATCCTCTTTATTCACAAGAACAGTATTAGGGTTTCCTCTTAAGATCATCTTTCAAGAAATTCAAAACTCCATTACTCCTTCTTCAAGATAAGCAAGAATCTAAGACTTCTAATCCAAGAAGTTCAAGAAAGTTCCCAAGAACATCAAATTAAGGTCATCTTCTTCAAGAAAGAAATCAATAGTTTAGCATCACAATCCAAGAATCTCAAGAAAGCTTTCAAGATCATCTCCTAGGGTTTCAAGGTCAAGTTCTCTACATAAAATCAAGTCTATTAAGGTATGTGGGTTTTGAACAAGAACACCCTTTCTTTCTTGTTCCCAAAATTTTTAATTTTTCTTAAAGAATTTCGTATTTTCAAGATGAATTCATATTATTTTGCTATATTTCAAGTTTGTGAGAATATGGAATTGTTCAAGTCTTGAATTGCATGATTATCTTATTTAATTATGATACAAATTGAGAGTTCATGACATAAATTGCACATTCCTATATTGATATCATATTTTCAAGAATTTCCAAGATTTTTTGTCGTGAATTGAGCCTTATTGTGAAATTATGAGTCTTTGAGAATGACTTATTGATACTTTTTAAAGTGTTTCAAGAAGAGTACATATATTCCTATGTTATTGAGACTTTAAAGCTTATTCATGATAAGTCTATCAAGATTTCAAGAAAGATGTAAGTTTTGATCCTAAGTTAAGAAAGAAATCTACATCCTTGATTTTGAGATAAAGGGGATGTATTTTGGCTCCCATCACATATTGTTGAAATATTTTTAAGGTGGATTTTCTCAAGTTCTGAGCTAAGTAAGGGAGTAGTATTTAGCACCGAGTTGGGCTTGATTCTGAGGTCTCATGCCCCTGAACTACGTGCCCCCGTAGGTTTCTGATTTACCCGAAATGGGTTAAGATAGTGATCACTAAAGTTAAGGTTCTATCCGATGGCAAGGATAGAACAACTCTCCCCAACGTGGGTAAGATGTTGGATTCGATGTAGCTCACGTGGTTTATGACAGTAAGAAGAAACTTCCAAATTAGTCCCCCACTCTATCTAAGATACAAGTATATGTATTTTGAAAGTTATGAGTTCAAGATTTCTAAGGCTCTCAAGTGTCAAAATCTTTAAGTTTCCAAAGAAGTTCCCTGTTTTCATGATATTAAAATGTATTCTCTGAAAGATGTTGTTTTAAGACTTTATCTATCTTACAAGTTTGAGAATAAAGAAAGAATGCAGATTTAGAATGAAGTGCAATGACTCACGTGATTTACATTACCTGTTTTCTTATTCATGATTATGATGGTTTTAATTCAAGCTATGTGAGTCATCTATACTAGCATGCATGTTTTCTATAAGGATTTATGATATTGATTATTTAATTGCATACACCTCTATATACTAGGTACATTCCCAAAGTGCTGATCCACATATACGTCTATGTACTACATTGTCTCATAATGTAGGTACAAAACTTAGTATGCATATTAAGATTCAGTCAGCTCGCAGCTTCCAGTCAGCAGTGATGAACCCTTTTGATTCAAGGGTTTGGGCCAGATAGAAAGTTTGAGCAGTTATTTATTTTCCTATTTCATTCGTATTGAGTTGGGATAGTTAGGAGTCATGACCCGACTATCTAAATTCAGTACAAGTACAGGCTTCATAGACAGTCAGTAGAGTTAATGTATTCAGTTTCACTTTTATTTTGGTAAAAGCAAAGTTGTATCTTGTAAAGCTCAGATTTGTATTGATCAAGTTCAAAAAAGTTTTATGTTCTCGCTGATTTTATACAGATTTAAGCATTTTATTTAGTTGCTTATGAGTTATGCCAGTAGAAGGGTTAGCTTGGGGTCACTTGTGACCCTAAGCACTGTGTGACGTCTCGGGACTCAATTTTGGGGAGTTACAATCCTATATATAAATCAAGTAAGGCATATAAGTACATCCTGTCCTAGATACTAATTCAAGTTTCTTATTTTATAAAGAATCAAGAACCATACTCTGCTTATTCCCATGTTCTATCATACTATCCCTCTCTCGAGTTCACAAGGTTGATAATGGATGTATTTTAAGGGTCGTGAATCCTTAAAATAACTATAATAAGAATAAAAAAACAACCAATATTGATAAGAAAAGAATACAAACTTAATCCATAGCAATAATAATCATGTCCTTTGCTTTAACCCCGGAAGAGGGCGTTCAACCACGCATAGTCATAATCGTAATCACAAGATTGTAAGTAACGACTAAAAACATGTATGAACTAAATAAAATTAATAAAAACCAAATTATAAAGTTTTATCAACCCCTTGATCTCCAAAATATATTTAAAAACGTGATACAACATGCATATATAGCATAAGGGTAAGCCAAGTCCGTCTAGGAGTCAAATTAGCTTGAAACACCCAGGTGTGGAGTGGAGCGTGCGATGTACGCTCTATTCCATACAAATGGAGCATGTGATGCACGCTCTATTCTATATAAATATAGAATGTTATGCATGATCTATTCCATAGCAATGGACCATGCGACGAATGCCTATCACACGGTGCTACTGGAATTTGTCCTTCGAATTTTAGTTAAGTGTTGGTGCCTCCTTCTTCTATTCCTTGTATTATGGCATCTTTCCCATGAATTACAAGCCTATTTAATATCAAAATATCATCATATTCATCTCCAAAATCATTTTACATCATCACACCACACAAATTAGAAGCATAAAAAATACTAAACCCATTATGATGAAACAAAAACAAGAGCTTAGACTAGATTGGTTTCATGATCTCTCCCTTCAAGTTTCCACTCTTTATTTGACTCATATGAATTTTGTTGTAACACCCCGTACTTAATTACATGCATTAGTCATTGTTATATGTGTTGGGGTATATGTATTGATCCTAAGTTAGGTATATATGAGTTTAAGTATGAGTATTGA
>NW_025842848.1:0-1433 GCF_002878395.1 Capsicum annuum | reverse complement strand
GTTAAGGGCAACTGAATATAGGAATACCTAATATAGTTATTACTTAAATTTATTCCTATACTGAACATCAACATGTGTGGTTGCTTGTACTTATGTTAAAATAGTGAAGTCATACTAGCCATGATTGAAGATGCACCAAGAATAGCAACTTAAGCTTAATATGATAGTAAATGATGAGCAAATCAATTTGGATTGCCAGCTTTCTATTGTCTATATGCAAGAGTTTTTCTTACCAGTCAAGTTTTTATATGTTAGATAATCAAGTATTTTTTTATTGTGCTTATTTTTATTTGTTTTCAATGCTTGGTTACTATGAATATCTAAATGAAATGAATATGTTTATTCAATTTATAAAGCATTTTGGGTATCAAGGGTTTGATTGTGCTCAACATTAATAGAGACATGGGTGAAGTTGAACTATGCAAAAATAATTTCGATGAACATCGTATTAATTTTATATATTAATCAATTATTTGCATGAAAAGTTTACTCAAAGATTTTAATGTTTGTTATTAATATACAATTGTGTAAGAGATTTAAGAATTAGAGTTTATGGCTATAACTGTAATGGGTATTGTTGTTATGCTTGAGGTTCATCCGATATGATGAAGGAGATACTTTTATGGTACATTTAATTTTATTTTAGAAAATACTTAAGAAGTATAAAAGAGTTCACAGATAATATATAACTTTATTTTTTTTGTTCTTCGCGCATTGCGCGGGTACGTATACTAATACGTATATATTATAAAGTAGAGGACGAAGCATCAGAAGAAGCCAAGTGGCAACATAAAAATAAGCCACTTGACAATTTTAAGACAAGATTAATAGAGTTGTAATAAAAAATTTGAATTAAAAGATAGGGATATTTGAATTTGAAAATATTAGATTTCTTTTTAAAAATAACTATCATTAGCTTGAAATTAGGAACTTAGCATGGAAGAGTTCTAAATGAACTCTTACTATTCATAAATTCATTCTTTTTAATGTTATAAAATATATTTAAATATTGTATAAAATATAATATTATGACAATAAATAATAACTAATAATAATAATAATAATAATAATAATAATAATAATAATAGTATTAGTAGTAATAAGCAGTATTAGTAGCAATCTTATTTTTTAGAAAAACTTAATAGTAATAATAATAAAAGAAAAAGGATAAAATTAAAAAAAAAAAAAAAAAAAAAAAAAAAAGCTCCTACGTGTGTTGGATTATTAAAAAAAAAAAAAAAAAATAAAAAAGTAATAATAGTAGTAGAAGATTACTTACAACAGATAAGCTACTTAAATGGGAAGTTCACCTATTTGTTAGTTGTATTTTGAAAATATTAATAAAACTGAAAATAAGAAAAACTACTTAAATGGGAAGTTCACTTGTTTGTTAGTTGTATTTTGAAAATATTAATAAAACTGAAAATAAGAAA
>NW_025842847.1:16992-29783 GCF_002878395.1 Capsicum annuum | reverse complement strand
CTTACTAAACGGGTGCTCTAACCAACTGAGCTACAAGAGCTTTGTTTAACTATTTGTCATAATTTGTATTCGACCAGGAAGATAGAACATTGTGCACCCCGTTTCGCTGTAAATTTTTTAATTTAATAAATGTCAGATTGATTTATCAAATAATCAACAGCGCATGTGTTAATCTCAAAATAGTTGGAACTGATCATATGCCTCTTTCATTCATATTCATATATAGTACTTCCTCCGTCTCAAATTATGTATCACTATTTTCTTTTTAGTTTATTCCAAAAGGAATATCGTTTTTCTTTATTTGGTAAATTTTTAAAAATACAATTACAATTTATCCTTAGTGGTCTCACTTGATTTTAAATACTATTACTCCTTTTTTTATTTATTTTTTCATTAAAAGTGGTCTCACTTGATTTTAAATACTATACTCCTTTTTTTAAGAAGGATAATTTTGTAACTTTAACAAAGTCAATAATTATTTCTTAAACATCGAGTCCGATCAAATAACGACACGTAATTTGAGAGGGAGGGAGTATTAAATTTCAAATTACCAATATGTATTTTACTATCTAATAAAATGCAAAAGGCAAGAGAAGCAGGCAGGTCTCCATGAACATGCCTGCTTCTCCTGCTTCCTGAACTGCTTTCTCCGTGATTTTATTATCTGATTCTAGTTAATTATTATATTAAAAAAGTAATTATATTTAATAAAAAAGTAAAAGAGATATTTCTGATTCTGCCTAATTCGTAAGCTGCTGTCTCCATGATTTTATTATATCATCTCTAATTAATTATTATAAGTTATTTATGTATTAGAAATTAATAATATTTAATAAAAAATAAAATAGATATTTATGACATGTCTTCTTCAGCTGTTTCACCCAAGTATTTTGTATAATAATAATTTTGTTAAATCACTTCTAATTAGACATGTCTGTTATGTTGCTTCAATCATGATTTTACTATGTCACCCTAATTAATTAAAAATTTTCACAAGTATTTTGTATAATAATTTTGTTATATCACTTTTAATTAGTCGTTGTGAGTCATTAAGTCATGTCTGCTTCGCGACTTCAATCTTAATTTTATTATATCACCATAATTAATTATTATGGTCATCTAAGCATTTGAAAATTATATAAAACGTATTATAAATTATAATAGTTAACAACTTAAAATATCTAAAAGAAATAATTTGTTATATATTTTTAAAAAATATGTAAAAAACACTATAAATCTCAATAATTAAAATAATTTTTTTAAAAATACTTATTGGACCCATGCCTTGCACGGGCTAGTGGTAGCTAGTATATATATCTACTACTTATATATAAGTGACAATAAGCTGCTGAAGCAGGCAGCTTGTGGACGACATGCCTGCTTCAGCAGCTTCAATTGTGATTTTACTATATTACCCCTAATTAATTATTATAAATCATTTACTAAAAATTTAAAAAAAAAAATTAAAATAGACATTTATGACAAGATTGTTTCAGCTGCTTCAACCGTAATTTTACTATATCATTCTTAATTAATTATTATAAGTTATTTAAGTATTAGAAAATTAATAATACGTAATTAAAAAAAAAGTAAATAGATATTTATGACATGTTTACTTCAGCTACTTCAACCGTAATTTTACTATATCATTCCTAATTAATTATTATAAGTTATTTGCGTATAAAAAATTAATAATATTTAATTAAAATATATAATAAACATTCGTGACATGTCTATTTCAACTGCTTCAATCGTGATTTTATTATATCACCCCTAATTAATTATTATAGATCATCTAAGCGTTAAAAAATTGATAATATTTCATTAAAAAAAAAAAGGTAAAATAGAATACTATTATAAGTTAACTCTTGATGTTTTAAATTATTTGACGACTTATATATAGTCCACTTAAATTTTTTTCCACATACTTTTTATAGTAATTTTATTATATCGCTTCTAATTAGTTAGTCGTTGATGTTTTAAATTAACTTGACGACTTATACGGGGTTCACTTGAAAAAAAAATCACAAGTAACTTTTATAGTAATTTTATTATATCACTTCTAGATAGTTATTATAAGGCATTGAAGTATTAAATAATTAATTATTATAAGTCATTTACTTATTAGAAAATTAATATTATTTAATTAAAAAAAGTAAAATAGATATTTATGGCATATCTGCTTCAACTGCTTCAACCATGATTTTACTATATCATCCCTGATTAATTATATAAGTCATTTAAATATTAGAAAATTAATAATATATAATGAAAAAAGTAAAATAAATATTTATGACATGTCTGTTTCAGCTGCTTCAACTGTGATTTTACTATATCATTCCTAATTAATTGTTATAAGTCATTTACGTATTAAACAATTAATAATATTTAATTAAAATAATACAATAGATATTTATGACATGTCTGCTTCAGCTACTTCAATCGTGATTTTACTATATCACACCTAATTAATTATTATAGATCATCTAAGCATTAAAAATTAATAATATTTCATTAAAAAATAAAACAGACACAAAATTATAAGTTACCACTTGATGTTTTAAATTAACTGGACGACTTATATCGAGTCCATTTAATTTTTTCTAACAAATACTTTTTATAGTAATTTTATTATATCGCTACTAATTAGTTAACGATTGATGTTTTAAATTAATTTGACGACTTATACGGGTTCACTTAAAAAAAATTCAAAAGTAACTTTTATAGTAATTTTATTATATCAATTCTAAATAGTCATTTAAGTATTAGATTATAAATATTATTTAGTAAAAAGAATAAAATAGATAAAAAGATTAAAAATTAAAAATTAATAATGATCGGATAAAGTACTTTTGCAATAGTAATATCCCTGTCCAAAAAAATATGAAAGTAGTACACCTATTGAGATCTAAATAATTAGATGCAAACAAAAAATTAAATACATAGTTACGATGTAGAACTGAGTGATTAAAATATCAATTTTTATTAGGTACAATTAAATGAGGCATAAAATACATAAACAAAGAAATTAACTTTTAATTTTTTTAACAACCTTTTCGTTTTGATGATCGACATACTTGTCGACCACTATTTGCTCCTTAATTTTACTATATCACCCTTAGTTATTATATGTCATTTACGTGTTTGTTTCAGCTACTTCAATCATAATTTACTACATCGCCTCTAATTATAAATCATTTAAGTATTAAAAAGTTATTAAATTGGATTAAAAAAAGCAAAATAGACATAAAATAATTAATTAACTCTTTGTATTAAAAATTAACTTGATATCTTATATGAGGCTCACTTAAACTATTTTTACAAGTATTTTTTATAGCTATTTTGCTATATCACTTCTAATTAGTTATTATAAGTCATTTAAGATATGTCTGCTTCGCTACTTCAATCGTGATATTTGCTTAACTCTCGAAATTATATTGATGTCACTTAAAATAGAATTAAAAAAATATTATAAATTAAAATAATTAAAAACTTTAATTATTTAACAATAACAATTTATTTCACTGCTTTTAAAATAATTTTAAAAATTGAAGCTTAACATGTTTGGCCCGTGCTATCACCACTAGTATATATGAGAATTGAGATTCACTTTTATCTTTTTAAAAATTTATTTGAATATTCCTACTTTATCACAAAAGTTAAAACATGGCATAACGCACATGTTTTGCAAAAGTTATAGTACTTATTAGCTCTCTATATTTATTTAATAATCAATACCAAATTAAAAAAAAATACCAAATTAAAATATTTGACCACTTGAAACGAAGTGAGTGTTTAAAGAGTATAAATAAGTATAAACAACGTAAATTTCAAGTGTTTTCTATATAATTATCATTTCTTTTAATATTTTTAAAAATTACTGAAAATTCCATATATGATCCATTATTCGATTATATAATACATTGTGATATGATACATAATTAACATATTTAATGCGGTTAAATATGCAATAAGCGATAATAAAGCATTATCCTGTTTAATGAAATCACAAAAAAATAAGAATTGTTGTTTCTAATACATAATTCATGCAACAACTTTTTTAAAAAAAAAATTGAATGTAGCATTCATATTCCTTTCATCACATTGCTTAAAAAAAAAAATTTAGTTGTCCAATCTTTCATACTATTTTGCCTCATGAATATTTCGATTTTGTTGATACATTCTGAAATTTGGTAAAACGAAATTATTTATGAAAATTACATAAGTGATGGAATTGTAGTTAGCGAAAGTGTTTTGTATTTTAGGTTGATTTCTGCTATTGCGTCGAAACTTAACATACATCAAGTGAATAGAAATATAGATGTTCGTTATATTGTTGACGGAAATACAGCGTCTATGGTTATTATAAACGACAATGGTGTTAAGATTTATGTTGAGTTAAAAAAGTATTTACAGCTTTTGTAATTAATTCGTTATGTATAACAACAACGGATAAATCGACAGAAGATAGAGAATTTGATGTTGAAACTGGTGCAATGATGTGCGTCGAAGGAACAAAATCAGATGCAGCTGCACTTGCTGTTGTTGAGTCGAATAATCATTATTGTTTGTATGTACCAGAAATTAAAACTAGAAAATTCATCACTGATTGCCAAAACACTAAAGTTAAGGTCAAGCAGTTGTAAAAGGATAAGAAAACTCTTAAAGTCGTAATGAAAAGGTATGCTTTAGATCACTGTTTTAATTTTCGAGCTACAAGATTAGATAAAAAAAAGATATTTTAATCTATGTAGTTGTTTTTTTGTGTGTGTCTTTTGTGTTTATATTCGTCATATGATACAATATAAAATATGTTTCGGTCGTGTTCTTCTTAAACAATATCATATATGAACGTGCAGTGAATGTTGTCGTACATGTATCAAAATGTTGTGTTAAGAATTATTTAGAGTAGTGCAATTGTTTAGAATTATTTACTACCCGATACATAACTGTTTTCCCCAAAAAATTATTTTTTTATAAAAAACTTATAATGATTTATTAATATATGCAACTATTGATTGGAATGTCGTAATGAAAATTGCAGTTGGTACATGAAGGCATCTTGCTTGATGAATTCGGATCGTTTTCAAATTCGGAGATTCAATGATGAACATACATGTTCAATAGGTGATCAGGTGTTAAAGCAGCTGCAGGCTACAGTTAACTTTGTTAGTAACTTTCCAAAGCCAAAATTAATAAACTACAAAAGGAAACACACTCCAGCAGACATTATTGAAGAAATGAAAGTTGTGAATGGTGTTGACATTAATTATATGAAAGCATGACGTGCGAAGGAGTGTGCTATAGAAATGCTTAAGGGTGGAGCTGCTGACGGATATAGACAAATGTCGAGATACATTCACATGCTAAATTCTGTGTATCCAGAATCACACATCAGGATTTATAAAGCTGTAGATAATGAATTCAAATATTTGTTTATAGCTTTACAATCAAGGATGCATGGTTTCCATCATTGTAGACCAGTTGTTGTGGTGAACAGTGCTCATTTAAGTGGACCTTACCAAGGGACTTTTCTTTTTGCTAGCACTCTTGATGGTGCAGGTACGACTATTCATGTAAAAATTCTTTATTAGATGTTATGATACATTATAGTACTTATATGATTATATTCTGATACATAATTGTACATTTTATGATACATTACTAACTGTTATGATAAATTTAACGTATTTTTTATAGATTGAATATAAATTTTTATAATACCATTTTGTATAGGTTGCATATTACCAATAGCTTATGGTGTTTTTGACTCGGAGAACGATTCTGCATGGACATGATTTTTTGAGCAGTTTAAGAATGCTTTTGGGGAGTGTAAAAATATGTGTGTCATATCAGATCGCAATGAAACAATAATTAAAAGTGTCAGCATTGTGCATCCAAATGTTCTTCACTTAGCATGCATTTGACATCTTTGAAGGAACGTTTGAACAAATTTTAGAAAAAGTAAGGACAAACTTAGCGACCTCTTTTATTCGGTGGTCAAAGCGTACAGAAAGAAAGATTTTGAGTACCTTATAGCCAAACTTGATAAAATTGATCACCGGGTGAAGGATTATCTATATGATGCAGGATATGAAAAGTGGTCAAGGTTTCATGCTCCTATAAATAGAGGTCGGATGATGACACCTAACATTGCAGAATGTATAAATGATTGTTTAGTGGAGGCCCGTGAATTGCCCATTTTAGTTTTTTAGAAGTAGTCAGAAAATTATTTGGAGCATGGAACTGTAAAAACAGAGAAATTGCTTCATATACAGAAATAACATTAGGGAGAGAGTTTGACGAAATTCTAACACTCAATGGAGTGAAAGCATCCAAAATGATGGTATATGTAATTAGTAACTCAGTTTAATTTTCATTGATTGAGTAATTTTTTGTTATACTTTATATATATATATATATATATATATATTCACTATTTGTTTGTTAGGTCAAGCCTGCTTCAGAGTATCATTATTCTGTTTATAAATCTGGGAGAACATACGTTGTGGACTCGGATGCTAATAAATGCAACTGTGGTAGCTTTTAGATTGACGAAATTTCATGTCTGCATGCGACTATAGTGTTCAAAAGTAAACATATTACAAAGTTTCGTCCGTGGTGCTCTGATTACTATACGCCTGCGACATTAGTCAAGACATATGAAGTTTCAGTGGAACCTATGTCCGATAAGAAGGATTGGCATGTGCCTCAATGTATCGAAATAGAAGAAGTCATACCATCAAAATACAAAAGACCACCTGAAAGGCCGAAAAAGGGTAGGTGTAAGAAAGCAAGTGAAACACTATCCTCCAGTACAAACTGTTGTAAAAAAATACGATTGTGAAGGTCACAATAGGTGCACGTGCAACTTCTTTTTCGAAGGAGAATTGATGTTTAAGTTTCATGATATATTGAATGATTTAATGGACTATCTTAAGTTGTTCACTGTTAGTTTGGTTTTGATTTGGCTATTGTTGAATATTGTTGGAACAATATTTAAGTTGAATTATTATTTGTTTTTTATTGACTTATTATTTTCTAGACATTTTAATTTCATTTACTATTTAATATTGTTGCTTAAGTTGTCTGTAAATTAAGTTGAATTATAGTAGTCTGTATTGTTTCATTTTAGATTGTTATTCAAATTAGAAAGCAACTCTATCATGAAAGGTTTTTCATTTTATTGTGATTTTTTCTTAAGAATTAGTTTTATGAAACAACACTTGTATGTAACTGCACTAAAAATTAAAAAATAATATGTAAACTGGTATAAAATTTTATATCGATAATTAATGCAAGTTTTGAAATCATGGTACAACGTAGCTTATAATATGATACATTGTAAGCCTTAATTGTAAATACTGTTTTTGATACATAACATTACAGTAACTAACTTATTGAGATTTGTATTATAACATCAGAATATATGATACATGAAAATGTGATGTATTAAAATTGAATGTAAATATTTTTTATATTTATTATACCAATTAAGTAGCTTTAAATAAGTTTCAAATTTGGACTAGGACACTTTGAAGTACATGTGTTACATTGCATGCTGTACTTGTAAAAACTTGTAATATGATACATTGCATGCAGTACTTGAAAAAAATATTCATGACACATAACTTTACAGTAACTGACTTATTGCAGTACTGGTTAACAATTTTCATATGTATAATTCATCAATTTGCATGTGTCGAAGAAAATAAAAATAAATATTGATAATAACACATCAAAAATTTTAATTGATCCAAAAAATTGATGATAATTTTCTGCAACAGAAACATCTCTATTAAACTTAGTGTCTGAAATTATAATAATAAAGGCCAATAAGATAGCAATAAAAATAATATTCAAAATATAGCTATGGAACAACCTAGTATCTACTCTATGACTACACTAGTAGACTCATTAGTCGGAGGAACATAAAATAGGCGTGGTCTTGGTGGATCGTCATGATCACTAGAATATATTTTTGTAGCCTTTTTTACTCTATAGTTTCAAAAGAGTATTGCATATCTCTTCCGATGATATTTTGTATCAATATTTGATGAAGGAATTGACATTCGATTGTTAAGAAATTCAGCATAAATTATCACGAAAACTCCACAGTCCCTAAACATGACCAATCAATTAGTTAGATGCTAAATCACATGAATATTTATGTTGTATCAAAACATATGCACATGGACAATGACTATATAATAATGTCTCAGCTTAAAATATGTATACTTAGAAAATTTTCAATAATAAAAATGAGTTGAATTCTTTCTAGATATATAAAATAGTGAAGAGATACTTACAAACTTTCATTGCCTTGTTGTGCAATATCTTCAACGTATTCAACATGAAATAGGTTTTGGTTCACAACACCGACACCTTGACTCATAAACGAGTCCAAATTGTATAAGATTTTTGTTGCTCGTACTCTGACAAATTTTAGTATAGTTTAAGATATCGCCCCACAGAGATTGAAAAATCTTTGCTACAAATTTGTATTATCTTGATTACTATTTGAGAATCGAATTGATGAAAGGAGAGTAATTTCTAAAGTTTTTTTTTTTAAAAAATATGTAAATAAATAGTGTTTAAAGATTATCTTGGAGTGGAAGTTGAGGGTTGTTGAATTCACTTGGTATGTTTATTATAATAAAATTATTATTTTAATAATTTCTATAAAATTGTAGAATAACTTTCTAGACTTGATTTATGTGTTCATGAGAAATAAAGACCTCTTGCAAGTAATCTTTAAATCAATAAATTTACTTGAGACAATCTCTCCGAGAGGATACAGATTGAAAGAAATAAGATAAAGACCCCTCAAATCAACAATCTTATTTGAGTCAATCCCTCCGCGAGGATACGAATTGAAACAAATAAGATAGAAATTGTTTAACTATAAGAAATAGTTCAAAGTAATCGTTCAGCGAGGATAAGGATCAAAAGATGCAATTCCAAAGATTTGAAATAACAAGTGACTAAAAATTATTATTACTTATATTTTATGAAATACTCATAGTATATTTAATTTTCTTCCTTGTGGGAAGCACAACATAATGTAACTATAACTATAATATAAAATATCAAGTAACGCTAATTTTTAGTACAAGAATTTCAACACGAAGTATTTAGCTTTTAAATAAAATCAAGTACTAAAAGAACTAAAATAAGATTTATATTATATTATTATACCAAGTTTCTTCAATGCTCCCAACACAAAGAAATTACTCCATTATGGAGAAATTAATAAAGAAAAGAAAAAAATATTATTCTACAAAAGAAAAAAAAAGAAAGAAAAAGTAAACAAAACTAATTCTTATATATTGCTTATGTTGTTGGATGATTAATAATCAAAGAAATGCCTCTATTTATAGAAAACTGTAATGTTGAACCAACGAATGCATTTTTTGAAGTGGTGGTTGTGACGATTACTTGTAACTTCTTCTGAAAATCTTCACTTGTTTCATTCCTTCACTTGACGGGTGTGAGTAAACTTTTGTAGTGGTGGTTGTGACGGTCACTTTTAACTTCTTCTGAAAATCTTCACTTGTATCATTCCTTCACTTGACGGGTGTGAGTAAACTTTTGTAGTGGTGGTTGTGACGGTCACTTTTTAACTTCTTCTGAAAATCTTCACTTGTATCATTCCTTCACTTGACGGGTGTGAGTATGAAATTGTGGTTACATCCGCGGAATTCTCTTATTTCTTTAATAATTTGTTTCTTCTCTTGTTTTTTTTCCCTATAGAATTTGTCAGAAAATATACAATGATATTATATATTTATTTATATTTATTTAAAATAATTAATATTTAATGTATAAAAATATATAAATAAATATATCCATCAAATACCCCCACACTTGAATCTTTGTTCGTTCTCGAGCAAAGGACACAATAAAACAACAATTAAAATTTTAAGTAATAAAATTATTAGATAAAATAAAGTTTAATAAAGACTACATTATGAGTTCAAATAAATTTAGTCGCACTCATATTCACCTATTGAGAATCAAAATTATAATATATTTTTTTTCTCAGTGTGTCTCACTAAATAAAGAGAGATGCCCATAAATCACAAAATATATCAATAAAATCGAAAAAAGGGTATAGATAGATAAAAAGTTCTCTCTCTCAATAATGAAGTATCTCAAACTACTCGAAGTTTCATAAGCTTGCCTATTATATAGTTCTCCACTAATATAGGAGTCCTTGAGTTGAGATCATGTAGGACATTAATAAGGTTGGAATGTAGGTTTCGGAATGAATAGAATTTATATGATTAAAAGCGACTCAAATCTCTTATAAGCACCACAACACTTTAGCATTTTAACATCATTGCTTTCCTGCTTCTAAAACAAATCAACCTTCATTTTTTTCTTCATCTTTTTTAATCCCCCTTTTCCTCACTTAATTATTTTTCAAGAAGTAACTACCAACATTTTTATGTAACTTTTTTTTTCAAAAATATTCTTAAAATACCAATAAGCTAAACAAGAATCAATGTTTACTTCTTCTTTTTTACAGCTACTTCCCACACTATTTTTGTATTCAATTTCTTATCGACACTAAGGGAATAAAGTGAATGAATAGATGTGATAGCAAAGATTAAATTTAAATTAGAATTTGGCTTATCAATAAAATAAGATATGATTTATTTAGGCTCAAGGGGATGACGAGGGATAAACATAATTTTAGTAGGTCAATTTTGGTCATGACTCAACAAGAAGGTTTACTTTCATTTTCCAACTCAAAAATCTACCTAGTATTTTGCCTCAAATCACATTCAAGGCAAGTTCTAGATTTTCAAATAAGCAAGAGAACTGAGCGATATCACCTGACAACACTATATACTTAGGATCAGTAAATATTACAATTTTAATCACCAATAAACAAATATGAATTTGAAAAGATATTCATATAACCCAAGAAGGATAGTCATTCAATTTATTTTTTAAATTTTTATTATTATAATTTTTTTAAAAAAAGTATTCAGTTCAAAATATTACAATCATGGCAAAGAACTGAACAAAGAAATCCATGAAAGTTTATTAATGTAGTTATGCTATAAATTAAAAAAAATATGTAAATATATAAAATATATTGCGTAAATATATATATATTTCCTATTCCCCCACCTAAATATCATCATGTGTCTGGCAAATAATTTAAAAGCAATAGGAGGAATTTTTTTTTTCTTTTTACGAGAGCTTGTAAATTCCACCCGCAATTCTGATTTAAATTTCCTTTTTTGATTTTTGAAAAATCTGCACAAACATAGTTGCCCAACAACATTATAAAGTATTTTCTTCTTTTGAATAATCTAATTTTTCTTGACCCTATCTCGAGAAGAAAAATAATCGTGCATGATAATTCTTAATTTTATTTTATATTTTTTACAAGGATCATTCCATGCTTTTTTCTGAAAATCTCCAACAACATAATTCAAAAAGTTAGAATGATAAAAAGAAATTGCAGAATAATGATCAAATATTATTTTTGTACTTGTGACCTTTTCATTCTCTTTTTTGTCAAAATTAATAAATTCATGTGGATTAGAAAAATGAAATATGCATTCGTTACTTGTTGAGTTGAATTTCATCAAACATTTATTGTCATCATGCTTCACTAAATTAGTCTTTTCATTGTGAGCAATATATTCTTTTTCATAAAGCTCTTTTATTTCATTAATTGTTCCATCCTTACAAGATGCAATTTCATTTGAAAGTTCATTATCATTATAGGAGTTTACTATGCTTATTAATTCATTTACCTTCATAGTTAAATTCATAGTGGCTTTATAATTATATGCAATTCTTTCATTGATATTTTTAAAGAGAGTATGCATAATTTTCTTCAAATTCACATTCTCCTCTTGAAATGGTTTACTCTCAATATGTTGATTCTCTTGTGAATATTAATTGCACTTCGAATTGCAATCATATTCACTAGAATCAATATACCTAAAAGAATTAGAAACAACGTAAGATTGTTCATAAGAAGAATCAAAGAAATATGAATTATCTGTTTGACATTCATGACCTAAGTGACTGCCTCCACAATATTCACAAGTAATAGATCTTTCACGAATTTTGTTAATTAATTCTTCAAGACTATTCATTCTCCCAGAATTCGAAAAGAATAATGTGTTACTTGTTTGGCATTCAAAGATTCGATGGTTGCTGCCACAATAGTCACAGATAATAGGCTTTTACCAATATTTTTCTACCAACTAAGTAAAATTTTTACTTGATTGATTGAAATTCATACTTAAAGTGCATAAAGTAGGTTCACATTGAGATTTTTTTTAAAAAAATCTTGCTTCCTACCACTAATTAGGTGCTAAAAAATAAAATACATGAAGACCAAAAATAAAAATAATAATTAAATATATTATAATATAATATAGTATAAATTAATATAATAATAATAATAATAATAATAATAATAATAACAACGACAACAATATCTTCAAGTCTTATTTTCGAAAACTTGTCAAATATTAGAAAATAAATTACTTGAAAAAAATAGAAAAATAAAATCTCAAAGTAGTAATAAGACAATTAATTTGAAGTAGATGTTTACCAATCTCCGATAACGGTGTCAAAAAATTGACGAGTCCAAATTGTATAAGATTTTTGTTGCTCGTACTCTGTCAAATTTTAGTATAATTTAAGATATCATTCCACGGAGATTGAAAAATCTATGCTACAAATTTGTATTATCTTGATTACTATTTGAGAATCAAATTGATGAAAGGACAGTAATTTCTAAAGCTTTTTTTTTT
>NW_025842847.1:0-13992 GCF_002878395.1 Capsicum annuum | reverse complement strand
AATAGCGCATGTTATGTCTGGTCGTGTACAGTTCATTATATACATTAAACATCCCAATATTCTTGCGTACTCCAATTGTGAGTCACTTTCACCTTCATTCTTTCAAAGTACAAAGCTCATACCCAATGGAGTCTTGGCAATACCGAATTCCATATACTTGAATTTTTTAAGTACATTTTTGATATAATGAGACTGTAACAATGCTAACCCTTGTGAAGTTCTATGGATTCTTATTCCTAAGATCACATCCGCAACTCCAAGGTCTTTCATATCGAACTTACTCTCGAGCATTCGTTTTATTACATTTATGTCAGAAATGTCTCTACTGATGATCAACATATCATCCACACATAAACAAAAAATGACTTGGTGATTTGGAGTGCCTTTAATATAAACACATTTATCACATTCATTTATCTTGAACCCATTTGCCAACATGATTTGGTCAAACTTCGCATGTCATTGTTTAGGTGTTTGTTTTAGTCCATACAATGACTTAATAAGTTTATACACTTTATTTTCCTTTCCTGGAACCACAAAACCTTCAGGTTGTTTCATGTAAATTTCTTTCTCTAATTCTCCATTTAGGAATACGATTTTCACATCTATTTGATGGATTTCAAGACCATATACTGCCGCCAAGGCAATTAATATTCGAATCGATGTTATCCTTGTTACTGGCGAGTATGTTTCAAAGTAATCAAGACCTTCTTTTTATTTGAAATATTTTACTACAAGTCTTGCCTTGTATTTGTCAATAGTACCATCCGCTTCTATTTTTCTTTTAAAGATTCATTTAGAACCTAAAGGTTTATTTCCTGGAAGAAGATCAACCAATTCCCATGTATGGTTGCATAAGATTGAATCAATCTCACTATTGACTGCCTCTTTCCGAAAGGATGAGTCCGAAGATGACTTCGCTTCTTTAAATGTTTGAGGCTCATTTTCTAAGAGAAATGTTACAAAATCCGAACCAAACGAAGTTGGCGTTCTTTGACGTGTACTACGTCTTGGATTTTCTTCATTATGTATATTCTCACTTGGTTCATCTCGAGGTCATTTAGACCCTCCACTAGACTGTTCATGTCTAATTTTATACGGGTAAATGTTTTCAAAGAATTCAGCACTATTTGATTTAATTACCGTATTTTTATTTATATCCGGATGTTCAGAATTATGAACCAAAAACCGACATGCTTTACTGCTTTTAGCATATCCTATGAACACGCAGTCCATAGTCTTAGGTCCTATCTTGACCCTCTTAGGCATAGGAACTTGGATCTTTGCTAAACACCCCCACACTTTGAAATATTTCAAGTTGGATTTCCTTCCTTTCCATTTTTCATAAGGAATTGATTGTGTCTTACTATGGGGAACTCTATTGAGTATACGATTGGCTATAAGGATAGCCTTCCCCCACAAGTTTTGCGATAAACAAGAACTTATAAGCAAGACATTCATCATTTTCTTCAAAGTTTGATTTTTTCTTTCCGCAATTTCGTTAGATTGAGGTGAATACGGGGTCATAGTTTGATGGACAATTTTATTCTCTACACATATTTCGGCGAAGGGAGATTCATATTCTCCGCCCCTATTACTTCTTATCATTTTTATCTTTTTCTCTAACTAATTTTCTTCTCCAGTTTTGTATTGCCTAAACACATCTATTGCTTCATCCTTACTATTTAGCAAGTAGACATAACAATATCTAGTGCAATCATCAATGAAAGTTATGAAATACTTTTTTCCACCACGTGATGGTGTTGACTTCATATCACAAATACCAGTGTGTATTAAGTCTAAGGGATTGGAATTTCTTTCAATGAACTTATAAGGATGTTTTGCATACTTTGATTCCACACACGTTTGACACTTTGATTTATTGCACTCAAAGTTTGGAAAAACCTCTAAGTTAATCAACTTACATAACGTTTTGTAATTAACATGGCCTAAACGTTCATGCCGCAAACTATAAGACTCAACCAAGTAAGAAGAATTTGATTTTATATTGATTTCAACATTCATTACATTCATCTTATAAAGGCCCTCGGTGAGATAGCCTTTTCCTACATACACTTCTTCTTTCCTAATTATAATTTTTCTAGAAATGGTTACACATTTGAATCCATTTTTGTCAAGAAGTAAAACAGAAATTAAGTTCCTACGTAACTCCAGAACATACAAGACATTGTTAAGTGTCAAGACCTTTTCTGAAGTCATTTTCAAGCCCACTTTTCCTGTTCCTTCTACCTTAGCCGTAGCGGAGTTAGCCATGTAGATTATTTCTTCTACTTGAGCCGGAGCGAATGACGAAAACAACTCTTTGTTGGCACAAACATGGCGGGTGGCAACAGAATCCATCCACCACTTGCGAGGATTCCCCACCAAGTTGCATTCTGAAAACATAGCACACAGATCATCACATTTTTTATTGGACTCAATCATATTTGCTTGGTCCTTTTTCTTGCCTTTCTTAGGAGCACGACAATTCGTGGGATTATGGCCAATCTTGCCACAGTTGAAGCACTTTCCCTTGAATTTCTTCTTGGGTTGATGGCTTCCTTGTTCAACTTTCTTCCTTTTCTTAGAATTATTTTGGTCATCTTCTACAATATGTGCTCCATTAATTGTAGAATTCCCTTTTGTCCTTTTCTCGGCATCCTTATTATCCTCTTCAATACATAGTCGGACAATAAGATCTTCGACAGTCATCTCCTTGCGTTTGTGCTTCAAGTAGTTTTTGAAATCTTTCCACATAGGTGGTAGCTTCTCAATGATCGCTGCTACTTGAAATGCTTCATTCGCAATCAAACCTACAAAATAGCTTATGTGAGTACTAAGAATATTTTTAATTTGTTCAACTAAGGTATTTTTCAAAGATATACCTTCTGCTAGGAGATCGTAAATGATTACTTGCAATTCCTGCACTTGAGATACGACTGATTTACTATCTTTCATTTTAAAGTCCAAGAACCTTGCAACAAAGAATTTCTTAATTCCCGCATCCTCTGTCTTGTATTTTCATTCTAGTGCCCCCCATAATTCCTTCGATGTCTTAGTTCCACTGTAAATATTGTAGAGGTCGTCTTGAAGACCACTCAATATATAATCCCTTCAAAGGAAGTCCGAGTATTTCCAAGCTTCTACAATCATGAAATGCTCTTTGTCCGAGGTTCCCTCGGGCACCTCAAGAGCATCCTCAGTAGTGAACCTTTGAAGGCATAGAGTGGTGAGGTAAAAGAATATCTTTTGCTGCCATCGCTTAAAGGCAATGCCCGTAAATTTTTTGGGCTTCTCCGCATGTGCCATTGGTTGCGAAGCATTTGCTCGACTTGTTGAAGCAATGCTAGTTGCCCCCACAGTCGTAGCCGCATCTTGCATTTGAATTTCGTTAGTCATTTTTCCTATCACCACAAGATAATAAAATTTAGTATTTTCAGAATACTATTTACAAAGTTAAGCAACGTTAAAATCTTCTTCTTGTTTCTAGTTAACGATGAAGTTTTTATGACTTTCAATCATCAACCGAATGATTTTTAACTTGTGATGAAGATTTTATGTCTTCGAATCACTAGTTAAGTTCAAACGGAGTAGAAAGCTTAAAGTTTTAATCTCCAAAAACAAGCAATACAGATTCTGCAGAAGGTTATTCCTTAAGATTGTTATCTTTTATGTATTCGGGTACAAGAATCTGTATATAAGAAACACAAACTTCAACACCAGTTCAAGTCCAAGACAAGAACACTTATGAAGTTCCGTAACACCTTCAACACTAGATTACGAATAATCTATCTAAGAAGTGTGTTAAGATTCAGAAAAA
This sequence comes from Capsicum annuum, assembly GCF_002878395.1. NCBI lineage: Eukaryota > Viridiplantae > Streptophyta > Magnoliopsida > Solanales > Solanaceae > Capsicum > Capsicum annuum. Next base: position 10,172 of record NW_025842847.1, on the reverse strand, counting down.
GGATGAAACAGAATTAAAGGACCAAGTCCTCCGAATTCATGGAGTGTCCTTAAGGAATAATTCCCCTTACTGTACCCGAGGTTTTGGAATCTTCCTCCCAGGATAAAATGACCTTCAATTCGAACAATAGCAGTACCTCAAATTGTTGGATTTAGCGAACTCACTCAACGGTTTAATAGATCACACAGAAAGTTTTTCAAGACAAGAAGAGAGTTTGTATTTCAGAAAATTCGTGCCTAAACCTATGGATGAAAGCAGATTTATATAGCTAATATGTTCCTCTTCTGAAAAGTGGCAATGGTTCACTTAAAAGGTGTGACCTTTCTGGAAAAGCCATGTCTATTCGTCCAAAGAATGTGTCTTTTCCGAACAGGCATACCATTTCATGAATCAGTGTGTCATTTCGTTGAAGGGTTGCATCCCTTCGTTTCAGCACTACACTGTTTCGAAACACTGTTTCGGAATCTGCATGCATGCATATAAATGGAGTATCAAAACACAGAAAAAGTTATGTTTTTCCTTTTGATATTTTCAAACTGAATTTCTGTCAAATAAACTTTGTCCAAAAAGATAGTTCTCATCAATCAATCATTTGACAAATTCAAATTCGAAGCCGAGCCGAGCGAGCAACGATGATGGCGCGAAGCATCTCTTATTTCTTGTCTTACTTACCACGTGGAGTAAGTGTCCCTTATTTTAAACACTCACAAGTTTTCTTCTTCCACCAATGTGGGAGAAAGAGTGAATTTTTCAATTTGGGAGTACACTTTTTAAAATTGGTGTCTCCCTTCTCCACCATTTTTCCTCCTTTTTTTTTATTCACACTTTTTCATATACTTTGAACCTAGCATCTCCTACTCCCTCATCTCATATTACTTGTCGATTTTCCTTTAATATGCTTCTAAGAAATCATGAATAAGAAGAATATTTTTATAAATTTATCTTTAATTCCTCTTAATATTTAGTATACAATGATGTTCGTTGAATGCTCGACCGTACAAGACACGAGCACGCACGGGCCATCTAGTTATGTGAAAGAAAATTGTTTGGTAGTAATGGACGAATGACATGGGATATTACCAAGTGGCAGGCCAAACACTTTTGACCCATCTAAAGCACATGATACTCTTTTTTCTTTTATTAAAAGTTAGTATTGTTCAAAGACAAGAGAATATATGATGTTGGATTCTATGGATTATTAAGAACTATCGCCCTTTGGATTTAGATCCAAATGGCATCAAGTGTGTGCTAATTTTTTAATCTTTAAAAATAATGTTGGTACATGTACACATGAATATATGAGAATCTAGGAATTATTAATATGATAGTAATTAGTAAAACCTATGTTGTGTTGTGTGTGGATACCATCATTATTCTTCAACTTTTTCATTGCCATCCATTATTCTTTACTACTCCCTCTGTTCATGTTATTAAAATTAGATGTTTAAATATGCTTGTCTAAGTTTGAAAAATCAAATGTTAATTTACCCATTTGTGCCTGTTCTATTCTTAGTTGTTTTTCAAAACTTTGAATTTATTATATATTGAGTAAAATATCTAGTATCCTTCTGAACTATGATCAAATTTGTTACGACACACTTCAACTTTACAGAGGTTCTATTACCCTTGAACTCAATTTTAGTGTATTTTTGTCACCCTTTTTAGCTGATGTAACACTTTTTTGGTTGACGTGACACTTTTGATGTGGATCCCTTTTTTATGTAATAAAAGTGTCATGTCAGCACAAAATGGTGACAAAAATATACTAAAACTGAGTTCAGGACGGTAATAGATATGAAGTTGGAGTGTGTCATAACAACTTTGATCATAGTTCGAGGGGTACTGAATGCTTATCTCTTATATATTTAAAGGGTGATATAGTTAGTAAAATTACTCTTATTATTTATAGTTTCGTAAGGGTGGGTCAGTAGTGGTATGTAAAGATAGACGGAGGAGTAGTTTACTAAAACCAACCAAACGATGATTATTAACTTTTTAAACCAATATTAGTTCTTAAAACGCACCAAACGCGCTATTAATCTAGGAAACTTCATTTGTTAATTTAATTATCTTGTTATAGACAGTTCCATCAGAATTTGTTTAGTAGTATTAGATAAACATGAAATCAAGTGCTGATGCATACCTAAAATGCTAAAAAAAAAAAAACACCTCTAACTTCAAATAAAATACTGAAATGTATAGAGAGATCAATATTTTTTCATAGTAGAAATATGTCAATTCTTTTATTGACAAATAGAAAAAAGAACATGAACCAAATTGAGACAGATGGAGTATCACCATCAAAGTTTTCTTGATTTGTTTCTTGTCTTGAGCAGAGAATATAAAAGAATTGTCAATTTAAAATATCAACGTCAATCCACTGGGATCATATCATAATTGGCTGCCTTCCAAGAACTAAATTACAGGACTTAATCTTTAATTTTAATTTTGTTACAGTTAAATGTTCCTTCTTACTTGGATTTACCCACTTTAGAATTGACTGTACTCTTTCTAATATATCCATCTTAAAGAAACAAAAATTTAACAAGTTATACGATAGATTAATTATAACAATATGCTTACTGTATGAATTTCACGGTTGAGTCTAGAAAAGGTAATATATACGCGGTTTTACTTTTACCTTATGAAGGTAGAGAGTTGTTTTTTTTATAGATCCTTAATAAAAGTAAGACATAAGAAATCAATTATGAAAAATGAAATACAACGATACAGAAGTACCTTTGAGTTAACAAAGAAAAACACTATAGAAAAATCATATTAAAAATAATGGAGAAAATAATAGTAGCACGAACAAATATTAATACATTAAACAAAGTTAATATATTAGTATTACTCTGCTAGAGTTTCGAATAAATTCAGTCGAATTCTACTTTATTTGAAATCATTTGCTCGAGTACCGATATTTTGATATTGAGTACGATTTTGTTCTGTCATTGTTAGTATTCTGACGTTATAATTCGAATTATTACAGATAAATGATGCACTTGATTAAAAACATATTACTAAAAGAGGTATATAATTAAGAAACAAACCAACAAATGCATCCAAAGATTCACTAAAAAGATAAAACGCTTCTTACTATCGGATTTTACATTCTTGTATACAGTGACGAAGCCAGAATATTCATGAAGAAGTTCATAAGTGAACATACGAACTAATCGAAGGGAATTCAACATCTAATATATATACATAAAAAATAATTTTAATCGTACATATATAGCATAATTTTTCGTCGAATGAGATTCGAATGAACCCCTCGATAAAGGATAGATCCATCGCTGCTTGTATACATTTCAAGATCTAATTTTAATTACTCAATCATATTCATTGATGGTCCACGTAACAAAATTGCACATGACATGCATAAACAAGGGACAAGATAAGAAATTACATGAGAAAAATGTCAACTTGATTAAGGACACGTGTCAAATGGACAATGCAGACATTCCTCCTCCAGTTTTGCCATCAAATCTGCCGTTGATTTAAAAATCAGCAATTTAGAGAAAGTCCAAAACTTTGTAACTTTCTTCATTACTACTAATCATGGCCTTAATCCCACCAAATTTTTGTGTCATTATCATTTTATCTTAGGATAATGTCATAGTGGAATCAATAAAATTAACAGATAATTTCTACGCAACTTTTTACTACCCATATTCATTCACAAATAGTATTTTATTATTAAAATAATAGTTTAGGCGACAAATTATTGTCAAATCTTAGTTATCCTTTCAAATAAAAATTATGCCTGATTAATTAACCCCAACTCTAAATACCTTTTTTTGGTTTGTTTTATTATTGTCGAAATGCATAGAAATGATCCCAACGATTTGAGAAATTTCTTGTCTTTATCTACCTATCGTATTCATGATCCCAACGTATAATGAAGTTCATTGTCAAAATTAATTAGTACTTTAATTTCTCCTAACATATTTACTTATTCATACTTGACTTGACATATTTTTACGGTTTAAGAAGTAACAAATAAATTCTAATATTGAAACTGAAAAATACTTAATGAATTATTTTTTAATTTTTTAAATTAAACAAGTAAAAGTGAATAAAAGAAATAATTGTCAATATCAATGATGCACTAAATTAGAAAGCTAATTATCATTCTTCAAGGTATATTGTATGGAGAGGAATGTTGGCTAGTTAAGAACTTTCACATTTAAAAGTTGAAAGTGACGGAGATAAAAATGTTACGATGGATGTGTGGACTTACCAGGATGGATAGGGTTAGAAACGAGACTATTCGGAGAAGGTGAGAGTGACTTCAGTGGAAGACAAGCTACGAGAAGTGAGGTTGCATTGGTTTGGGCATGTCATGAGGAAGGACACGAATGCTCCAGTTCGGAGGTGTGAGAAACTAGCTATGGATGAGTTTAGGCGGGGTAAAAGGTAGGCTGAAGAAATATTGGAGAGAGGTGATTAGGCAGAACATGGGACAGTTACAGATTACGGAGGACATGAACCTTGATAGGAAGGTGTGGAGGACGCGGATTAGGATAGAGGGGTATAGTAGGTAGGAGTACGTTCATAATAGTAGGGAAGAGTGCTCTGTTTAATTTTATCAATGTCTACAACGTCTCATAATCTCTTGTTCGTGGTGTTTTGGTGATATTTTCATATGGTTAGTTTACAATATCACTTTGTGGGTGTTTTGTTTCCTTTACTATATAGAAATGTGATATTCCTTTTTTGTTGGTTGCTTTTATGATTTTTGTTTAATCATATTTGTTATTTGTCCTGAGCCGGGGGTCTATCAGAAACAGTCTCTCTACTTCAGATGAGATAGCGGTATGAACTGTATTAAATTTACCCTCTCGAGACCCCATTTTGTGGGAATAACACTGGGTATGTTGTTTCTGATGTAAGGTATATTGTGATGGTGCAACGTTCTTAAATTTGTCCAAGTAACTTACATTTGCAATATTTTCATGTAAATATTAACTGTTGGGAAATTAAGACCACAACAACTTAGTGTTAACAGCTTTACAATGAAAGGTGAATTTTTAAACAATTCCTTTTAGTGCATCATTCTTTGTAATTGTGATCAAAATATGTGCATAGTACAAAATTCAAAGTCATTTCAAAAGTGAATATTCTCCTCCTTTTAAGCCGAAAGATACACCTTTTCAACTGTAGTAAAAAAGTTCTAGTCCATTTAGCCAACACCAACCACATATCAGGCAAAGCATTACATGTCATTCAGAAAGGAATATGTAATGAAAAATAGCAGTGTAATAATTGAAGCATAATAAATAATATAGAAAAATAGATATCAAAGTAAGAAATTACAAGAAAAAAGTTACGTGATCCAAATCTAATCCCATCAAAAAAGGTTAACCAAATCTAATCCCATCGATAAATAAAATAAGACCCAACTACCTACTATTCTGGTTTGTGATCTCCTCTCCAACAAATGACACTCTTTCTTTTTAGTTTATAATTTATTTGTTTGGTTATTGGTATGACTTGACACGAAGTATGAGAAACTAAAAACTAACATTATTAAATCTTGTATTTAAATATGTTACATGAAAAGTTGAAAATTAAAATGTTGTCAAAAAGGAAAAAAACAGTTAAAAAAAATAAGACAATAATTTACCAGTTTGAAGTTTTGAAAATGTCAAAATTTGGTAGACTAAATATGCTAAAAGTTTACCACTTTATAAAAAATAATATTGCTCTTGTTGAGAGTCGAACTCAAGACCTCCCGCTTACTAAACGGGTGCTCTAACCAACTGAGCTACAAGAGCTTTGTTTCACTATTTGTCATAATTTGTATTCGACCAGGAAGATAGAACATTGTGCACACCGTTTCTCGGTAAATTTTTTAATTTAATAAATCTCAGATTGATTTATCAAATAATCAACAGCGCATGTGTTAATCTCAAAATAGTTGGAACTGATCATATGCCTCTTTCATTCATATTCATATATAGTACTCACTCCATCCCAAATTATGTATCACTATTTTCTTTTTGGTCTGTCCCAAAAGAAATATCGTCTTTCTTTATTTGGTAAATTTTTAAAAATGCAATTACAATTTTACCCTTAGTGGTCTCACTTGATTTTAAATACTATTACTCCTTTTTTTATTTATTTTTTCAATTAAAAGTGGTCTCACTTGATTTTAAATACTATTACTCCTTTTTTTAAGAAGGATAATTTTGTAACTTTAACAAAGTCAATAATTATTTCTTAAATATCGAGTCCGATCAAATGACGACACGTAATTTGAGAGGGAAGGAGTATTAAATTTCAAATTACCAATATGTATTTTACTATCTAATAAAAGGCAAAAGGCAAGAGAAACAGGCAGGTCTCCATGAACATGCCTGCTTCTCCTGCTTCCTGAGCTGCTTTCTCCGTGATTTTATTATCTGATTCTAGTTAATTATTATATTAAAAAAAATAATTATATTTAATAAAAAAGTAAAATAGATATTTCTGATTCTGCCTAATTCGTAAGCTGCTTCCTCCATGATTTTATTATATCATCTCTAATTAATTATTATAAGTTATTTATGTATTAGAAATTAATAATATTTAATAGTAAATAAAATAGATATTTATGACATGTCTTCTTCAGCTGTTTCACCCAAGTATTTTGTATGATAATAATATTGTTAAATCACTTCTAATTAGACATGTATGTTATGTTGTTTCAATCATGATTTTACTATGTCACTCCTAATTAATTAAAAATTTTCACAAGTATTTTGTATAGTAATTTTGTTATATCACTTTTAATTAGTCGTTGTGAGTCATTAAGTCATGTCTGCTTCGCGACTTCAATCTTAATTTTATTATATCACCATAATTAATTATTATGGTCATCTAAGCATTTGAAAATTATATAAAATGTATTATAAATTATAATAGTTAACAACTTAAAATATCTAAAAGAAATAATTTGTTATATATTTTTAAAAAATATGTACAAAACACTATAAATCTCAATAATTAAAATAATTTTTTTTAAAATATTTATTGGACCCATGCCTTGCACGGGCTAGTGGTAGCTAGTATATATATCTACTACTAATATATAAGTGACAATAAGCTGCTGAAGCAGGCAGCTTGTGGACGACATGCCTGCTTCAGCAGCTTCAATTGTGATTTTACTATATTACCCCTAATTAATTATTATAAATTATTTACTAAAAATTTAAAAAAAATAATAAAATTAAAATAGACATTTATGACAAGATTGTTTCAGCTGCTTCAACCGTAATTTTACTATATAATTCTTAATTAATTATTATAAGTTATTTACGTATTAGAAAATTAATAATACGTAATTAAAAAAAATAAATAGATATTTATGACATGTTTACTTCAGCTACTTCAACCGTAATTTTACTATATCATTCCTAATTAATTATTATAAGTTATTTGCGTATAAAAAATTAATAATATTTAATTAAAATATATAATAAACATTCGTGACATGTCTGCTTCAACTGCTTCAATCGTGATTTTATTATATCACCCCTAATTAATTATTATAGATCATCTAAGCATTAAAAAATTGATAATATTTCATTAAAAAAAAAGGTAAAATAGAAACACTATTATAAGTTAACTCTTGATGTTTTAAATTATTTGACGACTTATATATAGTCCACTTAAATTTTTTTCCACATACTTTTTATAGTAATTTTATTATATCGCTTCTAATTAGTTAGTCGCTGATGTTTTAAATTAACTTGACGACTTATACGGGGTTCACTTGAAAAAAAAAATCACAAGTAACTTTTATAGTAATTTTATTATATCACTTCTAGATAGTTATTATAAGTCATTGAAGTATCAGATAATTAATTATTATAAGTCATTTACGTATTAAAAAATTAATATTATTTAATTAAAAAATTAAAATAGATATTTATGGCATATCTGCTTCAGCTGCTTCAATCATGATTTTATTATATCATCCCTGATTAATTATATAAGTCATTTACGTATTAGAAAATTAATAATATATAATGAAAAAAGTAAAATAAATATTTATGACATGTCTGTTTCAGCTGCTTCAACTGTGATTTTACTATATCATTCCTAATTAATTGTTACAAGTCATTTACGTATTAAACAATTAATAATATTTAATTAAAATAATACAATAGATATTTATGACATGTCTGCTTCAGCTACTTCAATCGTGATTTTACTATATCACGCCTAATTAATTATTATAGATCATCTAAGCATTAAAAATTAATAATATTTCATTAAAAAAATAAAACAGACACAAAATTATAAGTTACCACTTGATGTTTTAAATTAATTGGACGACTTATATCGAGTCCATTTAATTTTTTTCTAACAAATACTTTTTATAGTAATTTTATTATATCGCTTCTAATTAGTTAATGATTGATGTTTTAAATTAATTTGACGACTTATACGGGTTCACTTAAAAAAAATTCAAAAGTAACTTTTATAGTAATTTTATTATATCAATTCTAAATAGTCATTTAAGTATTAGATTATAAATATTATTTAGTAAAAAGAATAAAATAGATAAAAAGATTAAAAATTAAAAATTAATAATGATCGGATAAAGTACTTTTGCAATAGTAATATCCGTGTCCAAAAAAATATGAAAGTAGTACACCTATTGAGATCCAAATAATTAGATGCAAACAAAAAATTAAATACATAGTTATGATGTAGAACTGAGTGCTTAAAATATCAATTTTTATTAGGTACAATTAAATGAAGCATAAAATACATAAACAAAGAAATTAACTTTTAATTTTTTTAACAACCTTTTTGTTTCGATGATCGACATACTTGTCGACCACTATTTGCTCCTTAATTTTACTATATCACCCTTAATTATTATATGTCATTTATGTGTTTGTTTCAGCTACTTCAATCATAATTTACTACATCGCCTCTAATTATAAATCATTTAAGTATTAAAAAGTTATTAAATTGGATTAAAAAAATCAAAATAGACATAAAATAATTAATTAACTCTTTATATGTAAAATTAACTTGATATCTTATACGAGGCTCACTTAAACTATTTTTACAAGTATTTTTTATAGCTATTTTGCTATATCACTTCTAATTAGTTATTATAAGTCATTTAAGACATGTCTGCTTCGCTACTTCAATCGTGATATTTGCTTAACTCTCGAAATTATATCGATGTCACTTAAAATAGAATAAAAAAAATATTATAAATTAAAATAATTAAAAACTTTAATTATTTAATAATAACAATTTATTTCACTACTTTTAAAATAATTTTTAAAAATGAAGCTTAACATGTTTGGCCCGTGCTATCACCACTAGTATATATGAGAATTGAGATTCACTTTTATCTTTTAAAAATTTATTTGAATATTCCTACTTTATCACAAAAGTTAAAACATGGCATAATGCGCATGTTTTGCAAAAGTTATAGTACTTATTAGCTCTCTATATTTATTTAATAATCAATACCAAATTAAAAAAAAATACCAAATTAAAATATTTGACCACTTGAAACGAAGTGAGTGTTTAAAGAGTATAAATAAGTGTAAACAACGTAAATCTCAAGTGTTTTCTATATAATTATCATTTCTTTCAACATTTTTAAAAATTACTGAAAATTCCATATATGATTCATTATCGATTATATGATACATTGTGATATGATACATAATTAACATATTTAATGCGATTAAATATGCAATAAGCGGTAATAAAGCATTATCCTGTTTAATGAAATCACAAAAAAATAAGAATTGTTGTTTCTAATACATAATTCATTCAACAACTTTTTTTAAAAAATTTGAATGTAGCATTCATATTCCTTTCATCACATTGCTTAAAAAAAAAAATAGTTGTCCAATCTTTCATACTATTTTGCCTCATGAATATTTCGATTTTGTTGATACATTCTGAAATTTGATAAAACGAAATTATTTATGAAAATTACAAAAGTGATGGAATTGTAGTTAGCGAAAGTGTTTTGTATTTTAGGTTGATTTCTGTTATTGCGTCGAAACTTAACATAGATCAAGTGAAGAGAAATATAGATGTTCGCTATATTGTTGACGGAAATATAGCGTCTATGGTTATTATAAACGACAATGATGTTAAGATTTATGTTGAGTTAAAAAAGTATTTACAGCTTTTGTAAT
>NW_025842846.1:0-4592 GCF_002878395.1 Capsicum annuum | reverse complement strand
ATTTCAGAAACTGCACAAAGGACATGAGAGGAGCCTATTATTAAATTTAAGTCCTTCAATTTGAATATTTATGTCCCTATTTATGTGAATCATGTTGTTGAGCTAGGATAATTTTTTATTTTCTCGTACCCTTCCTTATAGATAATGCTCATAAAAGGGGGAAGCATGTATCTAGATTTTTTTATTAGTACTGTAAACCAAGAGATAGCGTGATTTTGGAATGTGATAATTTAAGAAGTAAAATGGCCTCAAAATTAGAAGTGTCAATCCAAAAGTGTAGTAACATTAAAGATAGGGATAAAAAATTACTAAAGTATAGTATAGTATAGTGTGTGTGTGTATATATATACACATACACACATACATACATATATATAAGTTGTGTATCCATTAAGTTAGAATTGATGTTGTATGTTTTTGACTCTAAATCAAAGGGTTGTAAATATGGTTTATACTTTATTGTAGAAGATAGATAAAGAGTTATTTGTTAAGATGACTTTAGTTATGCTTGAACTAGGAAATGAGCTTATAATGTCATGTCATTTTGTTAGAAAATTATAGGTCATTAATGAAATTAATAAATGGTTAAGAATTGATAGATCTAGCCTACACTTTGTGATTTTGAAAAGGAATGCTTATAGAGTTATGAAGGTAATTTTGAAGTATGGATGGATAAGTAGTAGTGATATATGAAAAAAGGATACAATAAGGTACTATAAGTAGATAGACTGTAAGATTAAGATAAACTATTATTATCACGTGGTTTTAATGGATTAGTGTTTCTTCATTTTATCTAGTAGTTTATAAGTTAAGATAGTAGGTGAAGTTGTGTCGTTGTGCATGTTTGGTGCTATACCATAAGTTTGAATTTTAGATGATCACTAAAGTGGAAATAAATTATAGTGTGGGATTAGTGATGCTAGTTTTATATAATCGATACACCAAGCTAAAAATCACGTATCCAAGAATTTGAACTCATTAATTTTCAATAAGTGTGATAGTACGGGTGTGACATAAATGTGATACATAGGTTGGAAAATGAATGTTGACTAAGTCATTAGATAAAGAACATCCTTAAGCAGTAGTAAGATAGAAGTGAAAGCAAGGTGGTTTGTGGTTGAATGATATTCTAAGATTATTAATGATTATAGGCTCCTAGTTCGTATCCTTGAGGTTTTATTGGGGAGAAGGCTAAGTATAGCATGCATTATATGGTGTTCTGAAGGGAAGAATCAAAGAATTAGAGATAAATAGCGATCAATCTCTTCGTAAATTTTTTATCCTCCACTATTTCAGACGGATATAAACCGAACCTAGAAGTGTGGTGTTAGAAAAATAACAAGAAACATTAGATTATGAGATGCTAAGGGAATTGTCTATGTTCACTAGTAAGATTTTAAGTTATAGAATGATGACTATAGAAGCTAAAGGAAGTTCAGAGTGGTATCTCTAAAGGGAATGTCCTAGCATAAAGCTAGTAACTTTCAAATATAGTGCATCGAGATAAGTTAATATCTCGTGTGTGCAATGATACCTTGATTAGCTTAGTCGTTATTGAATAGACCCACAAAATTAGAATATCGACCTCAATATAAGTGGAAATAGTATGAGAAGAACAAAATCATGTCTTATGAATTAAATAGTGATACATTTTGGAAAGAATCATAATGAGATAGAAATTAACTTATACTCTATAGAATTCCTTGAATACCAGTCACTATGACACACTATTCATATCTTGTTTGTTAGCATCATGACCATAACCCATAGTCATACACTTCATACCAATTTATATCCATGCTCAGGTTCTAGAATAACTAGTAATAGCCTCAAGATAATGACCCTCATATTACACTATGAATCTATGACTTCTAGCATTATGATATACAATTCATTATATATTCATGATGTTTGTGTATTTATGCATTCTAGTGTTACTATTCCAGTCTTTATAGCCGTATTTTGAGGATGATCCTATGCTATATTGGTTGATAATGAGATAAATGTGTATCAAAGTGTTAAATCATGTGTTTATAAGGTTCAGAGTGAATTCCAAGAAAGTTGTTACTTCAAAGAGTCAATTAGTGTTTAATCGGAGAAACTAGTGTTACTAGCTTGAGCTAGGTGCTTGTCTAGTCTATATTGTTGGATTATATTATATTTAATGGGTTCCAAGTGGTTTTAATGATGTTATTATATGTGGAAATTTTTTTTAGAAGTTTACAAAGTTCAATTGAGTCAAGGAATGAGTCAAAACATTGAGTGAAAAATCACAGAAAATTGCCTAGTCTAAGCTCTTATTTTTAAATTGTCATGATAGATGTTGTGTTATTTGGCGCTCTAATTCGTGTGGTGTATCTTGTAGGATCCTTTTTGAGTTTAATAAGATGATATATGGATGATATAAATGCTGGAAAATCATTGGAATGACACCATAAAACAAGGGATGAAAGGAGGAAGGACCAACACTTAACCAAAATTTGGAGGAAAACTTGCAGTGGCACCATCCGATTAACATGCATCGCATGCTCTATTCCTATGGAATACAGGGTGAATCATATTCTCCATTCCATAGGAATATAGGATGCGACGTATGGTCCACTCGACCCCTTGGTGTTTTAAGCTAAATCAGCTTTTTTATTTAGTTTATTCATGTTTTTAGTTGTTAATTACAATCTTATGATTACGATTTTTACTATGCATGGCTAAAAGCCCTTTTTCAGGGTTAAAGCCAAAAACATGATATCTTTTGTTTTGAATTGAATTTGCTTTGTTTTATTATCATTATTGGTTGTGTTTCATATTTTATTTAACTATTTTTAGGATTCTTGACCTTTAAAATACATCAATTGTCTACTTTTTGATCTCGGGATAGAGGGAATATGGAATAGAACATGAAGATGAACAAAGTATGGTTTGTATTCCTTTATGAAATAAGGAATTCGAATTAGTGTCTAGAACAGGGATGTACTTAGATACCATACTTGATTCAGACGTAGGATGATAGCTTAAATAACCTAATTTTATCATTACATCCCCACTCAATGATGTAGTTGTAACGTTTAACTTAGGTAAAGGATTAGAGGTTGAGAAACCATAATCACACAACTAGTCTCTATGGGATCGGTACTTGTCTTATTGAAGGCGACTTTACTACTTGATAAGACCACGTACACTTGCATGTGTGCTTGGTTGCTGTCAGTTCACTTCTGTTTCATAGTATGCTTAGTATTATGAACTCATGATATCTCCTTAATGGATAGTTGAATCCATTCTATGCCATGTATGTTCTCAAATCAGACAACATGAATAATTTATGCTTATGATATTTTTCTCTAATCCATGTGTATGCCAACCTATCAAAATAAGATATGGTAATTTCATGTCCATACCTAGAACAACATCTTACTCTTACTCTATAAGTTAATATATGAAATATTCATGACTATGATACCTTACATCATATGTTTCATTTCTAAGTGCCAAGGTCCCTATAATTATACGTCATAGATGAGTAGTATCTCTTTTATTTGAGTCCTCATGATTTAATCCATTAATGACCCCCTTATGTTAAGATAGTGGCGATGAAAATGGATGAAAAATAGATTATTTTGGAGAGAGTAAATGTTCTTTAAAATTGAAAATTATCGTGTGCTTGTTCTATAGATGGTTATAAGTATTGAGAGATTGAGGCAAGGTTTTAGTATATGTAATAGTAAGTTGAGAAGTTTTAATGTACCTTTTTTGTGATAATTCATAAAATTGTTATTGACAGAGATATTTGAGAAGATGAGAAACTTCATAGATGGTTTGGTTGCATAGAAGTTCAGAAGTGATCATAATGATCGGTGTGAATGTCATGTTGGTACATAAAGAGATGAATGCATTATACATTAGTGAATTCCTGATTAGAGCTTGGAGTTAGTTTTTGAAGTGGTAAAGAGTAATATTGTTGAGATAAAAACTCTAAAAAGATAGAACATAGAATTTTATAGTTTAGACTAGTATTGGTTTAGGCATAGTACCCTTTTACTTTGAGTTAGTCTTGAACATGTTGAGAGCATGTAGTTAAACTCAGACTTTTGAAGAACTAGTCCCTTATACCCTTGTGAAGGTTATAAGTTACTGCTAATGAAGGTTAATATTCAAGAGGACAAGTGTAGTTGCAAAGTGTTGCTATGCTTTAAAGAAGTTAGTTGTATATCTTAAGGTATAGTATCCCTATTCTTAATTCATGCCCAGGGTAACTACATTTCATCTCAAGTAGCTGCAAATAGTTTGTGGCCTATTTTTGAAACTATATCATTCGTACTTTATGAACTTATGTCCCATGTCCACATGTCTATGATGCCTTCCTAAAAATAAATGCTATAAGAGTTCACTTTTAAAGTCATTTATAGGCTAATAGAGGTCAGGTTCATGTCCTTATTTATATGCTCGTTATAGCTTTGACATTCAGTCGAGGATGAATGATCCCAAGGAAGAGATAATACAACACCCTAAATTTTTGAGCTAAGATATTACTATTCATCAAATGCATATAGACTCGAACCTAATGAATTCTAATTGTACATAGGTGTTAAGGTAAATTC
>NW_025842845.1:0-2616 GCF_002878395.1 Capsicum annuum | reverse complement strand
TTGGAGAAAAATGCAAAAGTACAAAGAAATAACTACTATTCCTAATGTCTTCAAATGTATTACTTCTTGATAGCGTCTGAATTGATCGGCTTCGTGCTTACTGTGTCGTCCATTTCTGCAAGTATCACTACTTCTCCTTAGAGTACTCAGTGAACTATGTAAGGACCTTGCCAGTTTGGTACAAATTTCCCTTTGGCTTCATCTTGGTGAGGGAATATCTTCTTCAATACCAACTGTTCTGGTGCGAATCATCAAGGCTTGACCTTCTTGTTGAATGCCTTAATTATTCTATTTTGATAGAGTTGACCATGACAGATTGCGTCTAATCTTTTTTTCATCAATAAGCATCAACTGCTCGATCCGGCTACGAATCCATTTGGTGTCATCTAGACCAACCTCAGGGATAATTCTTAATGAGGGTATCTCCACTTCTGCAGGTATCATTGCTTCCGACCCATAAACCAACATGTAGGGAGTTGCCCCAGTAGAAGTTCTGATTGTGGTACGATATCTAAGTAAAGAATATGACAACTTCTCATTCCATTCTCTATTACTGTCCACTATCTTCCTCAAAATCCTCTTGATATTCTTGTTTGCAGCTTCAACTACTTCATTCATTTGTGGTCGATACGCCGTGGAATTTTGATGATAGATCTTAAACTTTTCGCAAATCTCTCTCATCAGGTCACTATTAAGATTGGATCCATTATCTGTTATGATTAATTCTTGAATTCCAAACCGGCAGACTAAGTTGTTGCGAACAAAATCTGCTACCACCTTCTTGGTTACGGCCTTATGTTTCGAGGCCTCAACCCACTTTGTGAAGCAATCAATAGCAAACACGATAAAATGGTGTCTATTGGACGCAGGAGGCTCTATGGGTCCAATAAAATCAATGCCCCAAGCAGCAAACGGCCAAGGAGAATCCATCACATTGAGTTCATTTGGCGGAACTTGTATAAAGTCTCCATGAACTTGACATTGGTGATACTTCTACATGAATCGAATGTTATCCCTCTCCATGGTCATCCAAAAGTATCTAGCTCTCAAAATGTTCTTCGCGAGTATGAAACCGTTCATGTGGGGTCCATAAGTTCCTTCATGTATCTCCTCTAACAATCTTGTGGCCTCCGTGGCATCGACGCATCGTAGCAAACCTAGGTTTGGAGTCCTCCTATATAGGATTTCCCCATTGAGAAAAAAATGATTGGCCATTCTTCTTAAAGTCCTCTTCTTTTTGTCAGTAGCGTCTTCTGGATATCTTCCTGCTCCAAGTAACCTCTTAATGTCGTAGTACCACAACTTTCCATCTGGATCTTCATCTATATGGAAACAGTAGGCTTGTTGATTGTGCATCTCCACTTTGATGGGATCGATGTAATTCTTATATGGATGTTGAATCATTGAAGATAGTGTCGCCAAGGCATCGACGAACTCATTTTGAATTTGAGGGACATACTTGAATTCGATCTTCATAAACCTTTTGCTCAATTCCTTAACACATTGCACATAAGGAAGGATTTTGACATTCTTGGTGGTCCATTCTCTTTGCCCCTTATGGATCAACAAATCTGAATCTCCTATCACCAATAGCTCTTTAATGTCCATGTCTACTGTCATCCTAAGCCTGAAAATGCAAGCCTCATATTCTGCCATGTTATTCATTCAAGGAAACCTAATCTTTGCCGAGATTGGGTAATGTTGACCTGTTTTTAAAACTAGGACTGCCATAATTTTGACTCCTTTGAAGTTCGTTGCTTCATCGAAGAACATCCTCTATCTATCATCTGGTTCTAAGATGTCCTCTCCCGCAAACAACACATCTTCATTAGGAAAATAGGTATTGAGCGGCGTGTAATCTTGATCCACTGGATTTTCTGCGAGGTGATCATCCAAAGTTTGTCCTTTGATGGCTTTTTGTGTCACGTACATAATGTCAAACTCACACAATAAAATCTGCCATTTTGCCAATTTTCCAGTAGGCATTGGATTCTGAAAGATGTACTTGAGTGGATCCATTCTTGAAATTAAGTACGTGGTATACGCGGACAGGTAGTGCCTTAACTTTTGCGCAACCCAGGTCAATGCGCAATAGGTCCGCTTAACCATGTATACCTAGCTTTATACGGTGTGAACTTCTTACTCGAGTAGTAAATAGCTTGCTCTTTCCTCCCTGTATCATCATGCTGCCCTAACACACATCCAAAGGCATTAACCATAACGGATAAATATAACAACAACGGTTTTCCTGGTTCTGGTGGAACCAATACTGGTGGGTTAGACAAATATTTCTTGATTTCGTCTAAAGCCTCCTGACATTCTTCAGTCCATCCAGTGGCGGCATCTTTCTTCAACAACTTGAATATTGGTTCACAAATTATTGTGGACTGAGCTATGAACCGACTAATGTAATCGAGTCTTCCCAAGAAGCTCATTACGTCTTTTTTGGTCTTAGGAGGTGATAAGTCTTGGATTGCTTTTATCTTGGATGGGTCCAACTCTATACCTCTCCTACTAACAATAAATCCCAATAAATTTCCCGCGGGATCTCCAAATGCGTATTTAGTTGGATTCAACTTTAGGTCGTACCTTCGCAGTTTTTCAAAGAACTTTTGT
>NW_025842844.1:0-1030 GCF_002878395.1 Capsicum annuum | reverse complement strand
TAATTTTTACCTTAGAGGCAAGACTTACCCGAACGACCTTTAAACAATAAGTCATTCCCCATGGGCAAGAGTTGACACTACCACATTGTGTCTTGATTTATGAGATGTTTTATAACTCTTGTCTTAGAGGAAAGACTTAGAATAAGGACTTTCAAATAAAAATTTATTCCCTATGGGTAAGAGTTGACACTACCATATCGTGTTTGATTTATGAGATGTTCTATAACTCTTGTGCTAGAGACGAAGACTTAGCCCACAAACTTTCAAATTATAAGTTACGCCTATGGGCAAGAGTTGACACTACTACATTGTGTTTCGGTCTATGAGATGCTCTATAACTCTTGCATTAGAGGTAAGACTTAGTCTCGCCGCATGGACAAGAGTTGACACTATCACATTGTGTTTTAATTTATGAGATGTTCTATAATTCTTGCTCTTAAAGGCAAGACTTATCCCAAAGACTTTCCAACAATAAGTTACGCACCATGAGCAAGAGTTGACACTACCACGTTGTGTCTTGATTTATGAGATACTCTATAAATCTTGCCTTAGGGGCAAGACTTAGTCCAAGGACTTTTAAACAACAAGTTATGATCTATGGACAAAAATTGACACTACCATATGTGTCGATTAATGAAACATTCTATAAGTTTTGTCTTTATAACTTTTGCCTTAGAGGCAAAATTTATTCCAAAGGACTTTCAAACAATAAATCATGCCCTTAAATTTACTTTGATGTCAAAGAAAGAAGATTGATTCTGTTTGTGAATTATCAAACTTTCTGTTCATGGACAAAAAATAATAGAGTTGAGAAAAAAGAAAAACGAGAAGAAAAAAAAAACACAATGATTGAGAAAAAAATACAGGTTAGGAAAAAAGAAAAAAGAGAAGAATAAAAAAAATTGAGAAGAATAAAAATAAAGTTTGAGAAAAATAAAAAATAAGAAAAGATAAATACAAAAAATAAAATAAAAATAAAGGTTGAAACAAATAAACTAAAACTAAATAAATAATATTTGAGAAAAAATAA
>NW_025842843.1:0-1265 GCF_002878395.1 Capsicum annuum | reverse complement strand
TAAATTGCGTTCAAATGAGCCCAATCAATCTCCACTTCAACCCGTTTGATAAAAAAATAATTTTCTTAATGAAAGTAAGAAAAACAAGGGATAAGATATACTCCTACTCTCAAAATGACCCACCACACCTCGCCCTCACCTCACCCATCCTCACTACACCCCTAGCTTACCCCACTCACCCTACCTCCATTAAATATATTACTTTTATTTCTTAAAAAGTTTTTAGAAATGCTTTTTTAAAATAAATAAATATTTTTTTATAAAAAGAAATTTACCCAACGCCCTGCACCCCCTATACGACAGTACCCATCCCTTAAAAAATATAGTTTTTTAAAAAATTAAATTTCTTTTTTTAAATAAAAAATTTTTACATCAAAAACCATCCCTTCCCTACCCCCACACCGACATCCCACAACGCTCCCAATTTTTATTTTTTTTAAAAAAATTCTTTTTAAAAATTATTTAATTTTTTTTTATTTCTTACCCCACTCCATCACCCCCACCCCCATGGCATACCCCATTCTCAAAAAGTTATTTTGTAAAAAAAAAGCAATTGTTTTTTTAATAAAAATTCTTACCTCTACCCATCCTAACCCCCAACCTCTCGGTGCAGCCCTCCCCAAAAAATAAATTTTTATGTTTAGACTAAGCGGGTCAAATTGGGTTAGGCTTGGGTGGGTCAAAGCCCAAGCCAATTATTACCCATTTCAACTTAATCCATTTCAACCCAAAGTAAATTTGGGCGGGTCATGACCCAACCCAGTATCCAATTCAACTCATTTAATATTTTCAGTCTCAACCCAACCTGCCAATTTGACACCCCTAGTCAAGGGGTAGGGGTTGGTGATGTTAAATAGAGGACATAATAAATATAGAATGTCACTTGTAGAACTTGTTTTTCCTACTTCCATTAAGAAAATTATTTTCCTCATTTTTAAGGAACTTGTTTTACCAGCTAGGTTCTTTCGACTAACTTTTTGGAAAGACTGTAATTTATTGAGGAGACAGAGAGTAGTGTTAGTGATGTCATGTGGTTCGTTATATTGAAGTGTCAGTAGAGATCTAGTAACGATGGTGATCTATTTCTTTTATTTTTCAGGAAAGTTGGTAAATGTGTAGGATTCGAAAAATCTTTAATTTATGATGTACATTAATATACCCTCTTGAACTATCTATCTATAGAAAAGGAGCTTTGGGATACTAGAAATGGACTCACCATTGCAAGCTAAATATGAAGATCTCGTCACTTGCTTCATCTTCAATAA
>NW_025842842.1:0-1088 GCF_002878395.1 Capsicum annuum | reverse complement strand
AGCGGTATGATTATGCAGGAACAAAGGTGTTTCTTCGTCACAGGTATGATTTGTGAACAAAATTTATTGGTACAAAAATTCTTTCGTAGTCGGCTCTATTTGTCATTTTGCTCACTAGCCACAATCTTTCTTAATGAGCATCCCTACTTCTTAGCTCACAGATATTGTTGTCCATAATGAGGTTTTCATTTTGTATATTGGGAGCTAGACTATATGCGTGATTGTATCTATGTGAAAATATGCACTCGACCTTCTATTCTGAAAATTGATATCGTCTTGCTTGGTATTTTATATTTTGGAGAATTTTGTATGATTTGAAGTTAAGAGAGAGATATGGATGCTTTTACAGGAAAAAGCAGAAAGAATTATAGTTGAGAGAGAGGTAGCTAGATGGATCACTAAAGGTTGATTTCTCCACTCTAGCTGAAAGATTCCTTAATTGAGTCGTAGAAAGACAGAAAATTATTTTTTTTATTGATGTTCATTCATACTTGACTTACAAACACTAATTGATTGTTTTATTTTTCTTCATGTTTTGTTAGAAGGAAAGACGACTCCTTTGGTGTGATAGGAAATGCTTCCTGCCTTTGATACACATCGTTTATCTTAAAATTCATATTCCAAAGGACCACACGCATTTACTTCATTAATTATGTGGACAACTGTGTTCAAGATCGCATGTCTTTTTCCTTCATATCTTTTTATCCCTCATTACACCTGTCTTTGCTCTGAGTTTAGAATTTCTCGAAGGTTTAAGTTGAAAGTTTTTAATATTGATTTGTGTGTTTTTCTTGCTTGCTAAAGTTAAAATTCATTGTATGACCACTTAAAATGTTAAAAAGTATGCAATGCCACATGAATAATCACTACAAAAAAACACCTTTTTTGTGGAATTTTTTTGTCAATTTGTGACAGTTTTCGATCCTAACAAAAAATATTGTGGTGATTTTTTAAAACGCTACAATTAACAATGCCACGAGTATTATTACAGTGGTTTTCTCAAACCTCTATGACACCACAAAATGAAATTTAAATTTGTGGAGGTTTATAAAGATAATTAGGAGCAGTTTATAACCTCCTAATATATG
>NW_025842841.1:0-1133 GCF_002878395.1 Capsicum annuum | reverse complement strand
AGTAGTCAATATGGGTGCCGTTGGTTTTGTTTTGACGCGTAGATTTCTTATTTGATGTTTCTAGTGAAGTTTGGAATTATTCGTAAAAGGTAATGTTGCGGGTTCAAGTGTAGCGGACCGGCTTCGGCTTTTGAGGTAGGTTATGGCTTAACTTTTCAGACTGGGCTGGATAGTAAATGATGGTACAAAATTCATGTTAAGGGTGAGAACTAATCATGAAAAATGGCCATCTATGTGTTGTACCCGTGTGGGGGCCTATATGTTATGTAATTGCCGAAATTGAAATATTATGTGATATGTTTGACCATGTGGGGTCCTATATGATATTGATAGCCTTGAATACATGCGAACAATTGTATTGTATTGTTTAATGTGGTACCATTAGTGTATTGTGATTATATTCATACTTATTGCCATATAAGACGTGGAAATTCATGGATGAAACAAAAATAACGAGTGGATATTGGCTCATGTGGTTGTAGAAATGTATCATTGTGGTTGGTTGTGGAAATACTTATTTTGATGGGTTGTGAGAATTACATCTTCATATCATACTCATTCATGAAACATTGGTACCACCGTGGCAACATCTGAGAAATACTGGCAACACCTTTTTAAAAAAATATTGTAACACCTTATAAAATCCTTTCCGAAGGATATGCTGGAAAGGAGATATAAGAAATGTGGATTGTATATGGATTGACGAACCCTCCATGGGTCCTACGTCGGGAAGCTTTAGCTTCGTAGGTGTATATGGGGATTGTGCGACGATCCCGGAGGTTGTGCGACAACCTTGTGCATCATCATCATCATCATTATCATATACATTACACTTACTTTATTGTATTTTTGTTGTGTTGTATTGCCTTATTGACTTGTCATCTATGTGTTTGTCTTACTTTCCTTTACTTTTATTTGATGAACTTGTATCTACATGTTCTCTCTTGTTCTATTATATGTGACATAATGTATACTTGTGTTTTGTATCTTGGTGTGTTCTTGTAATATATGTGAGATATACTAGAACTGTTAGTGCAAGCGGTGTGGGCTACCATTGTGGGACATTTTCTGATTGCAGCTGACGTGCCTGATAACGCTCAATCTACAGCTCTCGTGGGAGTGTAAAGCGGTCG
>NW_025842840.1:0-1067 GCF_002878395.1 Capsicum annuum | reverse complement strand
TTTCGATGGAGTATTTGGATGTACGGCGTGTGAGTTGTGTTCGGCATATGTGGTTAGGTTGGATCCCTACTCGAGTAGCGACGTCCTGACCTGCATATCATCTCAGTCATGGGGCAAGCGCAATTTAGGCCTGCTCGAAGTTGATTTCCTGTGTTGCATACCTAATGCCCAGGCATTATCAAGTTTTATCGATCGTCTTTTGCCTCTCATATTCCATGTGCGGGGTGAACCGAAAGGCCTCCCTCGTGTCCCATGCCTTCCTCGATTTGTCATGTAATGTCGTGGTCCATGAGTGGCGATCGAGATTCTCGAATGCGGTAGATGCAGTGGGCATGGGGTCTTTATCAGCTCTTATCTGCCCTGTACGATGCTCCTTGCAAATGACGATCGCACTCGCTTTGAACCCGTCCGTGCCCTTATGGGCAGGCCGAGCTCATGCGACGCCAGAGTCACTGAGGAATGCTACCTGGTTGATCCTGTCAGTAGTCATATACTTGTCTCAAAGATTAAGCCATGCATGTGTAAGTATGAACAAATTCAGATTGTGAAACTGCGAATGGCTCATTAAATCAGTTATAGTTTGTTTGATGGTATCTACTACTCGAATAACCGTAATAATTCTCGAGCTAATATGTGCAACAAATCTCGATTTCTGGAAGGGATGCATTTATTAGATAAAAGGTCGACGCGGGCTCTGCCCGTTGCTGCGATGATTCATGATAACTCGACGGATCGCACGAATCCTCATGCCGGCGACGCATCATTCAAATTCCTGCCCTATCAACTTTCGATAGTAGGATAGTGGCCTACCATGGTGGTGATGAGTGACAGAGAATTAGGGTTCGATTCTGGAGAGGGAGCCTGAAAAACGGCTACCACATCCAAGAAAGGCAGCAGGCCTGCAAATTACCCAATCCTGACATGGGGAGGTAGTGACAATAAATAACAATACCGGGCTCAATTAGTCTGGCAATTGGAATGAGTACAATTGCATCAGAAATGCTACATGAACAAAGTAATAGCAGAAAACTTAAAAACATAAGGTTATTTTTATCAGCAATTGCATC
>NW_025842839.1:0-1803 GCF_002878395.1 Capsicum annuum | reverse complement strand
GCTTATGTTTTACCAACAAAAATCTTTGAAATTCATTTTAAAATAAGGAATTGATGTTGTTGTGAAGATGAAATCAAAAGAAAAATGATAATTGTAAGATTAGAAATCCACGCACGTAAAAATGGGTTGAAATCAAAGAAATACAATTTTTAGGCCTTTCGGGCCAAAATCTCCAATATTCACTTTAAAATCCACATTTAAACAAGAATTAAATGATAAATATTGAAGGAAAGTAGTAGACATAGGTTTTTTGGAATTTACCCAAGCTTAGAAATGGAGGGAATTGTTCAAAATCACAAAACCCTAATCTACCAGTCTCTAAAATGGTGAAAGATAGCAAAAAAGAACTATACCAAAGTCAGGTGCCGCTAAATCGGTCAAGTAGCCACTTTACCGATTACCACTAAAGGGGTCAAGTACCTCTTTAGCGGCACCGACCTAAAGCAACTAGTCCACTAAAATAGACAAGGTCCACTTTAGAGCCTTTCCCTAAAGCGGACAAGGGCTACTAAAGAACCCTTACCCATTATCAGCCAGCCACTAAAATGGCCAAGTGGTGCTTTAGATCTTGTCGGTAAAGCAGCTAAAGATGCGTTTAAGTAGCTGCACCTGCTATGTTGCACCAACTTAAGACTAAGAGAATGAACTGTACCACCATATCAAGTTTGACACTACAAATTCAATGGTTATATCAAATTTTTTAAAAGATGGTGTTTTTAAGAAGATAACCCCCTAAACCCAATTTCACAATATTACAAACCAAGGGTCGAAATGAGATATGAAATCCATAAAATCATACCAATTATGTCACCACTCTAAAATTGACGTTTCAGATTTCCTAGTGTAGTCAATTTTTCCATTCAATGCACAGATCAATAAATGTTGACCAAAGTCACTAGAAGGCTTCTCAAGCCACCAAACACCATAATATCACATAAATCATATTAAAGTGCACCAAGAACTGCTAATCATCCCCATACCCTAGAATTACCACAAAGCAACCACAGGAGGGGTAAAACAGTCAAATCATACTAAATTGTATTTTTTACATAAATCACCTGAAATTAGGTCGTTACATCATCTACCACTAAAAATATATTTCTTACCCACACTAAAGGTAAGGGAAAATTCTCAAATCAAGAAAATGTTGGGGGTAAGAACTGTGCATCTCAGACTCGACCTCCCAAGTAGTCTTATCTATTGGTCAATTTCTCCATTGGATTTTAACCACTTTAATATGTTGAGAATTCAAATGTCTATCCCCAACCAAGATAGAGACAGGCTCCTCAACAAAATAAAACCTCTAATCTAACTAAGCCAAATCCCAATGAATAACATGGGTCTCATCCACAATATAACAGCGATGCATGGAAACAAGGAAAACTGATAAATCTCAGGGCCAAGCCACATCACCAATGGTTCAAAGAACCATAAATAGACCAATATAACTAGGGCTAAGCTTGCCTCATATCCCAAATCTCATCCCATCCTTCTTGAGCAAAACATAAAGGATAACAAAATCAAAAAGAGAAAAACTGAAGGCATGAAGTCTATGATCTACATAACACTTGTACATCCATGAACAAGTAACTATAATTGAGACCATACGGACACTGGGTTATGAGTATTTAGTACTAATTTACTAACGTCTAGGTTTAATAATATTGATAATTGAGTCCACTAAATACTGGGGAACTGATGGTACATTATAGATAGAGGAATAATTATTTCTAAAAGTTCTAATTATAAAGAACTGGTCTGATTAACTATATCAGATAGTCCTTAAATGGATTACTGGTAACA
>NW_025842838.1:0-4239 GCF_002878395.1 Capsicum annuum | reverse complement strand
CAAATGCTCCTCATACTCAGCCTCACTCTTGGAATACACCAAGATATCATCTATAAATACAATAATGAAGGAGTCGAGATACAATTGAAATACCTAGTTCATCAACTCCATAGATGTAGCTAGGACTTTGGTCAACCCAAATGACAAGACCAATAACTTATAATGACCATATCGAGTTTGAAAATCTTTCTTCAGAACATCCGAAGCTCTAATCCTCAACTAGTGATAACTGGACCTTAAATCAATCTTTGAAAACACTGCAGCACCCTAAAGCTGATCAAATAAATCATCAATGCGAGGAAGAGAATATTTATTCTTAACCACCACTTTATTCAACAGTTGATAATCAATACACATATGCATAGAACCATCTTTCTTCTTCACAACAAGACAGGCACACCCCAAGGAGATACACTAGGTTAGATCCCTCAATTAATCCTTCATTTCTTCAACTTTATTAGGACCGAGGAATAGAAATGGCCTTAGTACCTAGCTCAACAATAATGGAAACATCAACATCACAATCAAGAGGCATGCCAGGTAAATCCATAAGAAACACATCCATAAACTTACAATAAACACAAATAGAATCCAAGAAAGGAGGAAAAACAACATCGGTGTCATGAATATGAGCCAAGTAAGATAAACATCCTCTCTCAACCAATTTATGAACCTGAACATAAGATATAATCCTCTTAGGACTTGAATGAAGTTCACCCTTTTAATCTATCCTTGGCACACCCGGGGAAGCTAAAGTTATTATCTTGGCATAACAATCTAGGATAACATGATAAGGATCCAACCAACCCATACCCAAACTAACATCAAATTCGATCATATCTAACACAAACAAGTTCCAAAGTCTTATGCCCAGCAAAAGTCACAACATAAGATCAGTAAACCCAACCCACCACTAATGAATCACAAACTGGGTAGATATACAGATAGGTATGGCAAGAGGATCACTAACAGAATCAAAACCCAAAGAAAAATGCATAAACATATAGGACAAGGTCGATCAGGGATCAAATAATATAGATGTAGGTCTAAAACAAATGGGGAGAATACCTATAATCACGGCATCTAGAGCCTCTGCCTCAGGTCTGACTGGTATAGCATAATACTTCCCACGACCACCAACTGGCTAAGTAACCTCACAACCACTCCCATGAGCTCCACTACCTCTGTCCTTCGCATCACTGGTAGCACCCCTACTTCTTACAACTAGAATAAGAGTAGCCTGAATTACCCGACGGGGACAGTTCCTAGCCATATGACCAATCTCATTACATACATAGCTACCTTTATGACTAGTCTCAATAGGAGAAAGTAAAATTGGGCCCAAATGACCACCTTTAACTATTGTGCCCAAAGATCTACCACCTAAACTCTGTAAGGCCGCCTATACTGGCCTACCCTAATAACAACAAAAACCACTAAAATCTCTACCGTGAGAAGTCTGACTCCTAAACGCACCAAAATATCGCGCCTTCTTGGAGCCTCCCTGATATGCACTAAAAATACCCCTTTTCATCTTAGCATGATCCACAATACTCTGAAAAAAAACCCCAAGCAACCCCATATGAGACGTAGCCAAGTGAAGAGAGACATTCAAACCCTTTACAAACTTTTAAATCTTCTCAAACTCGGTGGAAATACTATCATAAAAATATCTGGACAAGACATGAAAGCATGCCTCATACTCAGCAACAGTCATGGGGCCCTACTCCAAATGATCAAACTCATCACGTATCCGATCCCTCAAACTGCGACATAAATATCTCATGAAAGACATCAACAAAATGATCCCATGAATACTCAGAAGCATAAATAGGCCTACAATTGATAAATGATCTTTACCAATCTCTCAAACATCTCTCAACTGGTAGGTTGTATAAGCAACACCATCCGTACAGAAAGAGTGAAACACAAATTAGAACACAGGGTATGTAAGAACTTTGCACGATAAAGAATAAAGTAAGGAAAGTTTTTCAAAGACATCCTATAGCCTTTTGAAGATTGTCATGACCCAAAATAAGATAATGACTGGTGCTAAGGAGGTTAGAACTCCAAATCAAGCCTCATCAGAATTCTATAGAAAATCAAACAGAGTTTTCTCTATTTTGGGGCCTACCAAGAAAATTTCCTGTCTCAAATCAATAACACCACAACCAACACATCAATAACATCAATACAATCCACCACAAATAATCAACAAGTCACTAACACCACTAAATAACAACATAAAAATCCATTACCAAAACATGAAAGAAAGTTCAATACTCCACAAGTCCAAAATAATAAAAGAATACTAAAAAGTTTAAAGACATGACTATGGAGAAAATCTAAGAGTTTTGAAGAAACAACAAATAACAAATAAATAAACTTCTACCCATGCAAATAAATGTAGGGCTCACAAGGAATATGCTACTCCAATCCTCTAGCTAACGAGATTCTCACCGTCACCTGCGTTCTCTAAAAAATAATAGCAAGGAGTGAGATGCTAATTCAGTGAGTAATAATACTTAACCACAACTATTTTATTAGGGACAAGTCGTAAACATTATGAAATAAATGCTCTTTCAGAAAATAGTAACAATAAAAATTATTCTTTATTTCATGTAAGCAAAGTGAATCAATAGTTCAGTAATAAACTCAAAAAGCATTGTATCATATCAAATATTACATATTTGGAAGGTTTCAAAGAATGAATCATGTAATAAGTGTGGCATTCTTTTTCATCAAGAATAGCCCATAACATTGGACCCCTCATAAAGAGTCAAATATCATATCAGTATTAGTATGATAGTTCTACCTTCCCACTAGCGAGGGTTGTTACATTCATCAGTAGATACAAGGTGCACCAGGTCTAATGATCCCGCTATTAGCTACGGGATTCAAATCTAGGTCTACTCCCATTTATAAATTCTTTATAAATAATAAGATATTCATATGAAAGCATTTTTCAGAATAGTACATATCATTTAAAGTTCATATCAAATCATGTTACATGTAAACATGGATAAAAACATATGTCAAAATACATATTTCTCATGTAAGTGAAGAATATTCACAGTAATAATATCATATCTCAAATAACAATTTCAATATCATATCAAGTAAAGGACTTGCCCCACATGCAATTTCGAAGCATTCCGTAACTCATTGTTTCATCAAAATCAAGTATCAAATATGCAAGTTAACAAACACAAATTATGAAAAGATTACTACTCACAGTACACTTGTTGAATAACAAACTTGTCACCTCAAACAATTTGTATGACCTCCTTAAGTCAAATCTATAATAAAAAATACGAGTCTTGTATCACATTCATGAACTACCATGCAAATTTAGGTTCTTTTGATCAAATTTCCTCTTGATTCTATTCTGAAATATCCACTGTTAGGTTACTTGTAATTATATCAACATACTTCTTCTACCAGTCTTGCCACTTCAGAGCAATAGGACATTATTAATAGTTGGTTTCCTACAAATTCATAGCTAGTGGTATCATGACGGTTAAAAATCCCTACTTTATCCAATTTTAGAATTCAATCCATATTCTTAAATAATCAAGTAAGTAAAGAGGTATGTTTAGTGAAATTTTCAGATACACTATATCTCTCTCTATTTAAACCAAAGTTTGATTCCTTTTCCTCTTCTTAATATATTCTTTTTTCTCTAATTTGTTTTGTCGAACTCTTCAAGTTCTCAATTTAAAATCAAAACTCATTAAATACCATATATATATATGATACTAATTGATATAGAAGCAATAACATATATTTACTTTGTGATTTAGGGTATTGAGATGGAGTAAACGATGCCTCTAACGTGACTTTGTTTTTCGATCAACTGCGTTGCTTCAATTTTACAGAAGAGGTTTTTTTTTCCTTATGTTGTTGTGGCATGAATTCCCTATCACCTAATCCCTCTTTCTTTGTTTGCTCGCATGCAGATGGGCTTGAACCCATTTTACTCCCTCTTTTTAATTTGAATATCCTTTTTAAAAAAAAAAACTCTTAAGCTCTTTCTAATGAGGTATTACATTCTCCCCACCTTAAGAAATTAAGTCCCTGAATTTTTTAAAACAACCTATAGAATGAAATAAGTGAGCACCCCTAACACTCATATCATCTTCCATTTCTCAAACAACTTCTTTCACAATAGGATTTTTCCATAGTATTTTCATGGCCACACTTTTCCTTGATCTCAATTTCCTGCCAACAATAGTCATC
>NW_025842837.1:0-3379 GCF_002878395.1 Capsicum annuum | reverse complement strand
GAGAAAAGTTAATAATATATAGTACTTTCCACATTGATTTTGAATATGTATATATATATATATATATATATATATATATATATTAATTTTAAGATATCAAATTAATATAATTTAATTTAATTTTCTTTAAATTTAGTCACTAACCTCGAAAAGTGAAATATGCAACTATTTTGAAACAAATGGAGTGGTAGATTTTCTACCATAACTGAAAAAGGGAACAGAATTTGACACCTATTTATTATTTTGTCAAATAAATAAAATATCGGTCTCAATTCAATATTCTCACTGTTCTAAAATATTGGTCTCAATTCTCTTTTCAAAGTAAGATAATATGAATTTTGACCAACATTTTAGGATATATTTTTCCATCATATTAAGATGAGAAAAGTTTATAATTTATAGTACTTTCCATATTGATATTGAATATACATACACACACACACACACACACACACACATATATATATATATATATATATATATATATATTCTAAGATATTGAATTAATATAATCTAATTTAATTTGCTTTAAAAATTAGTCATTGACTCTCGAAAAGTGAAATATGACAATTATTTTGAAATAGATGGAGTGGTAGATTTTCTACCATAATTGAGAAAAGGATCAGAATTTGACACCTATTTATTATTTTTTCAAATAAATAAAATATTTATTTTTCAAAATGAAATCCTAAATTTAGGGCAGGGGTGTTTATGATTTGGTGAAAAATCAAACCCAACCAAACCGATAAAAATATAGACATTTGATTTGATTTTAAATATTAAAGGACGATAACATTTTATTTGTTTTGGTTTTTACTATTTTTTTTTTTAAAAAAGAAGGTAAACCTAATTGATAAATAATATAAATAAATCTTATAATTATTTACATATATATGATGTTAGTTTTTTTTTTATAAATAATTATAAATATTTTGTACTTTTTGATCATTAATCTACTTCTTTCACATACACTACAACACTTCTAAATTCTATTTCTTAAAAGTTATGTCCAAATTAAACCCACTTATTTCTTAAATATTTTTAGAAAAATATAACACCACTTATATATGATCTAGGGAGACAAACATAGATTCACGTGAACCTGCTGACTCCTACCTAGATATGGCCCCTGTTTATTTTTTTAGCATTTAGATTAGAAGTACCTGTCACAGCCATAGTTGGATTTACCTTCAAGGAACAAATATGTGTGCTTGAGAACTTAGCTTACTTCTAGGAGGCCAATTTTTGTTATATCGTGTTGATACCCTCCAATGTTAAAGTTGTACAATATCAGTCTTGTTTAAATTTGACCAAGTTTTCAGTAGAATATATCTTTTAGCTTTAGTTTTTAGGTTGTTATTATTTTCCTAATATTTGGAGTAGCGAATAGTTGTTTCTAAAGTTTAGTAGAATATTCTTAGTGCAATTTGTTAGTGGTAGTAGGATTATGAGTCTATGTAATTTGCAATGCTATTTAAAGAGCCATCAATAGAGTGAATCAAACAGTTGTCCATCTTTTTCTCTGCAAAGTATATCTTTCTCTCAAGGCTATAACTTTTTGTATTGAACTTATTCTTTCTTTTAAGTTCTTCACTCCTGTTGTGTTACCATGGTTACTAATATTACTTTGATTATTATTGATTCTTACTTAATAGATGGCTAGACTAGCATTATCTAGTTAAGTGTTCCCTTCCTTGTGGTTCTTGTCAGTTGGCTTAAACGACTACCTTGGTTGGTTAGTTTTCCTTACTGTTAGTGAGGTGAGGTCGGTTGACCTTGTTATCAATGTTGACTTGAGTACTCTATTCTTTCTATGATGTGGTTCATGGTTCATGATTCATTCGGCCTAATATGACTTCATGGATGCTTCTTCTCATATGTTACTATGTATCAGTTGTTGGTAACTAAAGCGGGTATCTATTGGGTACAAGTATCCGTTGCCATGCATTGGATAGTGGTTTAACCAGATCCAGACTAAGATGAAATTTGTTTTTGAGTTTCTCGAAAAGTGGCAGCGTTACTTTCCACAATCTTTTTCCTTGACTTGCAATCTCTTGCCCTATGCCCCTTTTCGCAATTGTAACACTTCCCTTTAAACGTTTTTCTATGACTTTGGTTCTTCCAACCACCGCCTCCACGAGTGCTTCCTTTACCTTGACGACCTTTTTGCTTCTCTTCTTAGCAAGTGTCAAAAGATTATTTATTTTCACTAAAAATAATATCGAAGATTGTAAAAGAAAAAAAGTTCGAATTTTATACAAAGAACTATTATCTATCTTTTATCAAAATATTTTAGAACTTTGAATTATAAGTAACTCAAACCATCATATTAATAAATAAAGTTTTTATAACGACATCCGAGGTAATGTAGTCCAAACACATTAATAACATCTTATTAAGTAAAATTAATCTTTAATTTTATAATTACTATGTGAAGTTAAATAAAAACAATATGTCATCTACATTAGAAGCAACAAGTTTATGGAAGTAAAAAGATAATTCTAAATTGAGAAAATAATTGAAATCAAAAGGTGAAAATGGAGAAAATTGTCTATTGGTATAGAAGTTATTGTTCTAATTGCTTGATTTTGTTTGAGTATGCTTGCTCTCATCTGTATAAATTACTTTATATATAAACTACAAAGTACTTTAGATTGTGTTATTATTATTATTATTTTTTTAACTAACTTACTTTTTCATAAAAGTTTTTGACAAGAAAGTTGAAATTTTTTGAACAAAGCAAAAAAAAGATTTTAACCAATATTTTGAGATGCATTTTTTCATTATTTTGGTACAAGAAAAATTACAAATTATAGTTTTGCATATCCAATGTTTAATTTTCAAATTATGAATAAATCTAATTAATTAATATATGAAAAATTAATGAATTTGGCTTCCGAAAAGCGAAACCTGACAACTACTTCGGAATTGACAGAGAACAAGATTTTTCTAAGAGTTAAATTATGTATATCCAATTCTCTTTGGACAACGTCAAACTAGATAATGTTCCCAATGATATATTATAGATTTGTACATTTTTTACCATTACTTCAAAAAAGACCAGAATTTGACAATTAGTTACTCCTAAATAATTGACGTGTTTTGACTTAATTGATATGAAGTTTAAGAAAAACTAAAGAAAGATTTTGAATCAGGTGGTCTTAAATTTAAAGTATGGTAAATGTACCAAAAGGACACTTAATCTTGTCATTTTAAACATGCCATTTGGAAAGTTGCATTTGTAGAGTTGCTAAAAAATGAAAGAATCATTCTTTTTGGAATAAACTCAAAAGTAAATAAGTTAAACAAATTAAAACACAAAGGAGTATTACTTTTTTTAAGATAAATAAAAATATTCTTTCGCGAGAATCATTCCTAA
>NW_025842836.1:0-1701 GCF_002878395.1 Capsicum annuum | reverse complement strand
TGATGATAATTATTGAAGCTAGAAAGTTAAGGATGGTATATGAAAGGGTTGTTTAAGAATGAAGTTCGTAAGTATGAAATATAGTTTATTATTGTGAGTTTATCATTTATATGTAGATATTAGAATAAAGAAATTATGGCCCAGTCTCGAGGATATCGAGTAAACCCATAAGCTTAGAATATCAACTTTGACGTTAGGGGGTTATGGTAGAGTACAAACCAATTCTTTTTTTGAGATTTAGATTGTAATACATGTCAATAAGAGTTGTGATAAGATAGTGTTCCCTTCTTACTTTAGAGTATTCCTTAGATTTTAGTCATTATCGCACCAAATTCATGTCTTACATAATAGATCCATACCATAGGCCAATGCTTATACACTTTATGTGTGCTCAAGTCCATTCTCAAACTCTAGCAAGTAAGTTACAACTTCACTCTGTGATTCAAGTTATCTCTCATGAATCTATGAACTCCAGTCTAATATTGAATAGCTTATGATAAGTGTGAACTC
Source organism: Capsicum annuum (assembly GCF_002878395.1). Lineage (NCBI taxonomy): Eukaryota > Viridiplantae > Streptophyta > Magnoliopsida > Solanales > Solanaceae > Capsicum > Capsicum annuum. The sequence continues at coordinate 1,191 of NW_025842836.1, read as the reverse complement.
ATGTTCAGAGTATGATCAGTTCATAGAAACTCATGATCCAAGTGAAGTGCAGTTTATATCATGTATATCCTTAGTTTAGATTTCTTTTATTAATCCATTCCTTGCCATTTTATACTTCCGACTTCAGTTGAGTGTCAAAGATATGTATAGTATTCTTTGGTGCTTCAGGTCCTTATGCATTAGCCCTTTAGTGACCTCTTCTTATGTTAAGATAGTGGTGATGGTTATGGATAAGCAATGGTTTAGATGAGAGGGATTTGATGACCCTCATTAAGAAAGTTTATTTATGCTTTTTGATCTAAGGTTAAAGGATGAAGGAATATTAAGTTAAATCTTTGGTATATGTCATAGCTAGTTGAGAATTTTAGGTATGTATTCTTAAGCATAGTGAAAGAAAGTTGTTGTTGATAGAGGTTTAGAGAATATGAGAAGTATTCCTTTATGGGTGTTTTCCTTAAAGTTCATATATGGTTATAATGATAGGCTTAAATGTCATCTTGGGATGTAAGTGGAGGAATGAAATATGCATTAGTGAATCCATAGTAAGAGTTCAGAGTTAGTCATTGAAGTGGTAAGGCATCTTATTCTTAGGGTGTGAGGTTTGGAAGAGACATAGAAGATTGAATCATGTGGTTTAGAATAGTATCACAGTGAAGGGTATTGTATCTTTTGATTTTGATTTAGGCTTGATCATGGTGGGAAAATTTAGTTCAGTTTTGACTTTAGTAGATGGATTTATCAATACCCATGTGAAAATTTTAAGTAGAATCAAATGAGTATGGTATTTAAGGGGAATACTATAGTTGAGGGAGTATTTGAGAAGCGTTACGAAGCTTAAAAATAAGAAGTTGCATTGCCTAGGGCCTAGTAATTCTATCCTAGCTTATGATTCATATGTTTATGTTCCATGCTATAGAGTTGTATCAATGTTGTATTTTCTGAGTCAAATATCTTGTTCAATTATGCCCAAAATTCTTTACTAAATAATATTATGATAATTTCTTAGAAGAGTTTGGAGAAATACTCCATTTGAGTGTGGGCAGTCAGTATGGTTAGGTCCATAGAGACTGTAATCCAATTTAGCAATCAAGCAAATAAGCTCCCATAGCTTATGAAATCTGAAAGCTGAAATCTGAAACTATTAACTTTCTACAAAGCATAATCTGATTAAAATTGTGAGCCTTTACACTT
>NW_025842835.1:0-1452 GCF_002878395.1 Capsicum annuum | reverse complement strand
CATACCTTTACACAAACCACAACACTTGAAATCAAAGATATCATAAAAGAGGGATTTTTATCAAGTATGCTCACAATCAAACTCTTCATTACTAATGAAAACATATGTACATAGTTACATTTAAGTTTCATGAGAAATAGATCAAAACTACCATATGTATTAACAAAACAATTCCATGCAACTTACTTTTTGCAACAATATCGAAACCCTTCTTTAAAAAAATGATTGGGGATCTTTGATTTAGATAAAAATAGTAAAAATTATGCTCATGGTGTTTATAGTAGTCCCACACACCTTAGTGATCAAGACTTTGCGAAAGATTGAAATCTTGAATGCTTAACCCTAAGTTGTTTTTCTCCTATTGTGTTTTTGAAAGTTGAACTAAGGATTTAGAAGAGTTAAAACATTACTAATGACTCTAATTTTGTCTATAGATGTTTGGGGATGGTTACGGGATGTGAAAGGACCGCATTACCCTTAAATAACACTAAAACAGAGTTTGTACGACGGTTTTTTCAAGATGGGCGACGAACAGTGTAACACCCCGCATTTTGGGCTAGAACGAAAACCGTCATCTCAATGCGTAGATGATCCAAAAGCCATAAATCCTATGAAAATGTCGATGTTAATCAATTATGTAGTTTGGTAACCTATTTGAGCATGAATTAAGATCATAGAGGTCCCCTAACTCAAGGACAAGTTGAAAGCTTTCCTATCGTTCGAGTTTGAGTAAGCGTCGAAACTTGGGTCAACTTCAATAGACCATAACTCTTTGTATATAATGAATTATAGGTCCCACTACATATCAAATTAAATATCTTCGAATTATCTTTCCACGAATACCAATTTCATAAAAATCCAATACCCGAAAAAAAAGTTATGGCCATTTTTGTGACTGAGATAATAGCATCACGCGATTAGCGTCTGATGCACACTCTGTCGCATGCACCCAATTTCCAGGTTCTGTTTTCACATTTTTAAGGGAAAAAGTGGTATTTTTCACCCCCTATTCAGCCATAACACAGGATTAAATCCCCCAAACACCAAAATAACATTATTTTCTCTCAAAATTACCAAGAACACTCCTTAGGGTTTCAACCCAAAAGTCAACATATCTCATGATTTAACCATAGCTTTTCCTTAATTCTTCAAGAATTGGAATCTCCACTGTGAGGGCTACAAGAAGCACCCATCAATCATACGTATAGCATCACTAACGCGAGAGTTCATTCAAAAGCTTCTAATTTAAGGTACGCGGGATTTTCCTAAAATCTCATGGGCATGAAAATCTTATTTTAATTATGTACAAGGTTTAGAAATCATGATTTTAAGGAATGAGTTTTGGATTTATGAATATAATTATGTTTTAGAATACTTGACGGAATTGTTTTGGTTTTAGGCCTTCCCTCAAATTGATTAGAATATATATATATATATATATATATATATATA
>NW_025842834.1:0-1260 GCF_002878395.1 Capsicum annuum | reverse complement strand
TACGTGACACATCACAAGTGTCATCTACTAGCAATGAGAAATAATCATTGTTTTACGGAAATTTTGACTTTTGAAAGAGAGTCGCCACTTAATTTTGAAAAGGAATTAAGAAATCTTTATAAAAGTTACTTCAAACGATTCAAAACAGGAAAATCATTTTAAGTTAGAGATTCTAGATAAGCGGTTCCTATTAGGAAGGTGTTAGACGCCTAAAACGTCTGCTAACTTGTGGTTATCCGGACTGTTTGAAAATTGTCTTTTGATTAACTTTGAAAAGATTAATTTGTTGAAATAGTGATTTATTTTTTTTCAAAAAAAAAAGACGTGTAAAATAGATTTAGGCGACTTAGTAGGGATTTTAACTAAGTCTAAACAAAACCAATAAACAAATAAACACATAAAACGGGAAGGGAGGAGAAAGTAAAGGATTTAGGCCATTGGGCCCAAATCAACGAGACCTGTCCTAGTCTAGTTGGGCTTTCGACCCATTTCACCTGTCCTAAACTATTTTTCGAGCCTTTGGCTCGAGTCTTGCTCCACTTGTATTAAATACAACTTTGGCTTCGAGGCTGAAATGAATGAATTAATAAATGACTAAATGAATAAATAAAAAGAAGACAATAATAAAAATTGAGACTTTTCAAGTCTCTGAGTGACCTCATCAATGGATTTTGACCCATTTTTCTTCTTCGTCTATCTTCTAGCACCCGCACGCCATGTAGTAGACCTTGGGTTTAAACTTCGAACTTGACTCGAAGGGGTGAGCCTCATTTACCCATTATGAAATGCAAGGGGAGAGGAGTCCATTTGGACTCGAGACATTTTTTGCATGCAAATAAAAGATAAAGAAATTAATATACGTTCAAGGCATAAAGGTGACATATTTCAAAGCAAAAGAAAATATCAAGAACCAATTTTTGAATGACAATGGTAAGCACACTTGCACAAGAATAGGAGTCAACAAATAAAATGCAAAGCAAAGACACCCACTTACATGTCTCATGATTTATGTTCATACAAGAATGAATAAAGGTAAAAGGAAGAAGGTCATATTCAATAAATTAATACAAGAAATAAACAACGTAAGCTTGCGAAAGTAAAAGGATGAGGCAACAAGGAAAATACCCATGACTTCTAAATTGAACAAACATAGATACTAATCCACATAACAAAAGAAAATAAAGCTTAACTTTTCAAGCAAGAGAATCCTAAATCTCAATTAAGGCGACATTAACGAAAATTCATACATCTAAATCACAA
>NW_025842833.1:0-1606 GCF_002878395.1 Capsicum annuum | reverse complement strand
TCTAATTTTGATATTTCATCTTTTTGTGTATTTATTGAGTTTTCACTCACTCCGACAAATATATTATAATGTAGTCTTTTTATTCTTATTTTTAATTCTTTACGTTTTTCTGAAATAATTTATTTTAGTTCTTTGTATTTTTGTTCTTTGTTCATTTAATCCAATCTAAATTCAAACATATAAGCTACTGCTGTATTTTTTAAATAACTGAGCTCTGATACCATTTGTAGGGGGTGCAGATTAGGCATGGTAACTTTACTAGATGATAAATAGTTATTAAGTAATAAGTATTTATTTTTAAGTAAAGTATTTCGTGTATATTATTGGTTGGTTTAATTTTCATATTTATCCTCTTGACTTAAGATGTTTTATTAATTCATATTCTAAATTAAATATTATCGTAATTAAATTATCTAATGTTTTAGGATCTTCGTTAGTATTACATAATCTTTTGTATTCTATGTATAAACTATATAGTTTAGATTCAATATCTTTTAATGATTTATTCTCTTCATAAGATGTATTCATTAATTTATGTAGTTTATTATTTTATCCTATTGAATATTCTAGAAGAATTGTCTCCTTGTGTCTATCTTCTTTCAGTGACATCATTTCTTCAATGTGAATCTTCATTAATATTTGCATAAAAAAGTTGCACACCATTTTCCTGATTAACAAAGCTATACCCATACAGTTCTTCACCACAAAGGCATTGCCTTGTGAGTTGTGATCCTTCAAGTTTGCCTAAGAACCCTCCTAGCAAGGAAATTGTTACAAAACTGTGGAAGAAGAAGCTCAAAGATAAATAATTTAAAGATACTCACAGTTCCTATGAGGAACTAGGACTTTCTTTGTTTTGCACAACTTTGGTCTTTCTCACAATTTTAGCAGTCTTCAAATTCTATTGAGAATTTTCTTCATTGTTTTTAAATATGTAGAAGTGTGGGACAGTCGTACTTTACAGTGCACTTTCTTTGTTGCTTCCCTAACTTGCTTGAACTGAGAAACATATTTTGTTTATCCAATTTCGTCATTTCTTCGAGATGTAACATGTAGTGGAGAATATGTCATAATAGTTGTCTAATTTTTTTCTGCAGGCAAGGAGTTAAAATAGTGAAAAGCCAATTTGATGATGGGTATACAAGAGGATAAAAATAACCTTGATATGTTCCAGCGATTGATGCTAATATCGAGTTGGCAAGGTCAATCCAGGTATTTATATTGACCGCTACATTTACAATGCATTTTTTTGAATTTTGTCTTAAAAGTTATCCCACCTTTTTGTTTTTGATAAACATCCTTTTCCTACCTTTGGATGTTGTTTGTTCTCATTGGTTCTAAGAAATAGGTATTTTCCTTTATGGAAACTACAGTAACACTTCCTATATTAATACTCAGCAAATTAATAAACTCTATAAGATAATATTTTTCTCCAGTTTCAATTTGGGCCAATGGAAAAATCACCGATTTCAAAGATAATAAGTTAATAATTGCAGCATACCTCATGCATAAGTTGGACCACCTACATGATCATGAACAATCTATTGTTTTTGTCTTTTTAGAAAAGCTGAAAAAGTTAAACTGTATAACTTTATCCTACGAATAA
>NW_025842832.1:0-1074 GCF_002878395.1 Capsicum annuum | reverse complement strand
GTGGGGTAGAGTTTGTTAGGATAGGCTAGGTAGGTATTGTTTTTTTAGTTGGGTGGGTTGTTAGAATATTAGGATAAAACAAAATTAGTTAGGGGTTGTTATTTTTGTCATTTTGATGAGGGATTATCACACGGGTGAGGGTACACGGTAGGATAAGGTAAACAATACGTAAAAATGATATCGGGGAGGGACGAAATTAGGTGTCTACATTATGCCCCCTTTGAATGAAAACAAGTGTTTTCAGGCAAAGCAGTAGACAACGAGGTGGAATTTTGTCCTGACCTTTATTTAAAGGCACGGAGCAAGAGGAAGGAGGAAACCCAAGCCTTGACTTAGGACATCCTACCCGCCCTAGTTATGAGGGGATCAAGTGACAAGTGTCTCCAAGGATTGGAAGGAGATGGACTATACCGAGTTGTAGAGTCGAGTGAGGTTCCATCGAGGTTCCGGACCGAGGCTCTGTTATTACATCCAAAATGAAAATTACAAGTTAAAACATAAATGAAATTACAAAAATCCTATCTATACAGCTTCTGTCGGCTCTTGGCTTGACTTTTATCACCCTATTCTTCAGGCGGGCTCCTGACTTGCAATTTCTTTCAACTTGTTGCTTGACTTTCAATTGCTTCGCTTTGTTGCTTGACTTTTCATTTCTTCACCCTATTCTTCAGGCGGGCTCCTGACTTGCTATTCCATTACTTTGTTGCTTGACTTTCATTTCTCTACTCTGTTCTCCAGGCGGGCCTCTGACTTGCTATTTCATCACCCTGTTCTTCAGGCGGGCTCCTGAAACCCAAAATTAAAACTAGAACGAAAATTATCCCAAACAAGAATTATAATAAACTGGTATTTCATTTTTGAAAGTGTTGTTCCATTTTCCAGGAGGGTCCTGAACAGAAAGTAAAGTCCCATTTTTTAGGAGGGTCCTGAACATAAAGTAAAATTCCATTTTTCAGGAGGGTCCTGAACATATAGTAAAATCCAGTAAAATCCCATTTTTCAGGAGGGTCCTGAACATATAAAATCTCATTTTTCAGGAGGGTCCTGAACATATAGTAAAATCCAGTAAAATCC
>NW_025842831.1:0-4100 GCF_002878395.1 Capsicum annuum | reverse complement strand
GTTAGAGTGTATAAAAATAATGCTGATAGAATGTATTAATAATGTTTGTATTAATAATACTTGTATTAGTAATATTGGTATTATTTATGCTAACATTATTTCTTATAGACTTTTTTATGTACATTGTATTGCATTAAAAATTATATTTTCAATTTGATATATTTAAATCAAAGTTTAAAAAAAGATGAATTGCATATATACATCCTAGGATTCACCTGGGATCTAGCATGAGCTCAATATATATTTATTTGTCTCAATTTTTGTGATACAAAATGAATTTAGATAATCAATCATACTTTTAAATGTTTTTAGATATTTTAAGTTGTTAATATTGTAATTTCTAATATTTTTATATAATTTTTCTATATTATAGAAATGATGGTTTTAACATGGCAACTTCTTGCAATTTTAAAAAAGCTTGAGGGTAGTTTAGTCATTAAACATAAGTTCTAAGCTTAATTTGATAATTTTTTGTGCATTGTTTTTTGAACCTCATCAAAGATTTTAATGAAAGCCCATTCTTTTCTCTTTAATTACCAACAATGCCATCTAAGAAATTTACTATAATGCCATCACACATGACCTTGCATATTTCTATATTATTTTCACACATGTGAGCCCTCTATCTTCCATTTATTTTTCATTCTTAGTATTTATCTTTTTATGTGTAAAATTGTTTCAAAAATATTATATTTAATTGGTAAGATGGTAATTATTATAAAAATTAATTATAATTGATACAATTAAATAAATTTTGTTCTTTATTTAATTTTATATCAAACATATAATTTACTTTCTTTCTTATTTGTTACTACAATTTCACCTAATTTAATTTTTTTTAATATATAGAAGAGAAAATTTTGATATGCCTGTTTATGTTGTCTGTTTCAACTTCTTCAATCGTGATTTTATTATATTGTCTCTAATTAATTATTATAAGTCATTTATATATTAAAAAAATATTTAATTTAAAAAAAATAGACATTTATCACATGTCTATTTCAGTTGCTTCAATCATAATTTTAATTTTTATTGTATCATTTTTAATTAATTATTATAAATTATTTATATATTAAAAAATTAATATTATTTAATAAAAAATTAAAATAGAAAATTATGTCATGTCTGTTTCAGCTGCTTTATATTAATTTTACTAAATATCACCCCTAATTAATTATTATAAGTCATCTAAGTATTTAAAGAAGCTCTCAGTTGACTTGTCAGCTTGAGCTATTTGCTCCGTGATTTTACTATATCATTCATAATTAATTATTATAAATTATTTACATATTAAGAAATTAATACTAGATAATAAACAAATAGAATAGACATTTATGACATGTATGCTTCTTCGGATTTAATCATAATTTTACTAAATATCACCTCTAATTAATTATTATAAGTTATCTAAGTATTAAATAAATAAATAAATAAATAATATTTAATAAAAAAGATAAAATAGATATAAAATTATAAGTTAACTCTTGATGTTTTAAAGTAACTTGAATTCTTATATGAGATTTCACTTACTTTTTTTCACAAGTATCTTTTACAATAATTTTATTATATTATTTCTAATTAGTTGTTGTGACTCATTTAAGGCATGTCTGTTTCGCTGCTTCAATCGTGATTTTACTATATCACCTCTAATTAATTATTATATTCATCTAAGTATCATGTCATTTAAATTAGAGTAGAAAATTTTTGCACAATAATTAAAAATTTAAATTATTTAAGAAATATAATTTACTATCAGTGCACAAACTCTGGACAAGGAGAATAGCATATATTTTTTGAAAATTACATAAAATATATTATAAATTACAATAATTAAAAACTTTAAATATCTAAAATAATTTAATCTATTATATATCTTTAACAAATACTTAAAAAAATACTGTAATTCACAATAATTAACAACTTAAAAAATTTAAACGATATAAAAATTTGGTTAACTCTCGAAATTGTATCAGTGTCACTTAAATTGAAATAGAAGAAAAATATTATAAATCACAATAATTAAAAACTTAGATTGTTTTAAAAATATAATTGACTATTAATGTCACAAAAGTTTGGGTAAAGAGAGTAACATTTGTTAAAGATATATAATAGATTAAATTATTTTAGATATGTAAAGTTTTAAATTATTGTAATTTATAAGATTTTTTATGTAATTTTCAAAAAATATATGCTACTCTCCTTGTCCAGAGTTTGTGCATTGATAGTCAATTATATTTCTTAAATAATTTAAATTTTTAATTATTGTGTAAAAAATTTCTACTCTAATTTAAATGACATGATGCTTAGATGAACATAATAATTAATTAGAGGTGATATAGTAAAATCACGATTGAAGCAGCGAAACAGACATGTCTTAAATGAGGCACAACAACTAATTAGAAATTATATAATAAAATTATTGTAAAAGATACTTGTGAAAAAAAGTAAGTGAAATCTCATATAAGAATTCAAGTTACTTTAAAACATCAAGAGTTAACTTATAATTTTATATCTATTTTATATTTTTTTATTAAATATTATTTAATTATTTATTTATTTAATACTTAGATAACTTATAATAATTAATTAGAGGTGATATTTAGTAAAATTATGATTAAAGCCGCAGAAGCAGACATGTCATAAATGTTTATTCTATTATTTTATTATCTATTATTAAATTTTTTAATATGTAAATAATTTATAATAATTAATTATGAATGATATAGTAAAATCACGAAGCAAATAGCTCAAGCCGACAAGTCGACGGAGAGCTTCTTTAAATATTTAGATGACTTATAATAATTAATTAGGGGTGATATTTAGTAAAATTATAATTAAAGCAGCTGAAGCAGACATGTCATAATTTTCTATTTTTTTATTAAATATTATTTATTTTTTAATATATAAATAATTTATAATAATTAATTAAAAATGATACAATAAAAATTAAAATTACGATTGAAGCAATTGAAATATACATGTCATAAATTTCTATTTTTTTAAAATTATATTTTTTTTAATATATAGATGGCTTATAATAATTAATCAGAGACAATATAATAAAATCAAGATTGAAGAAGTTGAAGCAGACAACATAAGCAGGCATATCAAAATTTTCTGTTTTATATATTAAAAAAAAATTAAATTAGGTGAAATTGTAGTAACAAATAAGAAAGAAAGTAAATTATATGTTTGATATGAAATTAAATAAAGAACAAAATTTATTTAATTGTATCAATTATAATTAATTTTTATAATAAATTACCATCTTACCAATTAATTTACTTAAATATAATATATTTGAAACAATTTTACACATAAAAAGATAAATACTTAGAATGAAAAATAAATGGAAGATAGAGGGCCCACATGTGTGGAAATAACATAGAAATATGCAAGACCATGTGTGATGGCATTATAGTAAATTTCTTAGATAGCATTGTTGGTTATTAAAGAGCAAAGAATGGGCTTTCATTAAAAATTTTGATGAGGTTCAAAACACAATGCACAAAAAATTATCAAATTGAGCTTAGAACTTATGTTTAATGACTAAACTACCCTCAAGTTTTTTTAAAATTGCAAGAAGTTGCCATGTTGAAACCATCATTTCTATAATATAGAAAAATGTCAATTTTATCCTTAGACCATCTCCCACCCATCTGCATTTTTTTGCTTTAAATGTCAAATTTAAAGCCAAAAATAGAGATAGACTCTCCAATCATGCTTCATTTTTGCTCCAAGTTTGGAATGTAAATTTAGAGTGACAATGTTCATCAACTTCAAATTACTTTCAAAATTTATTATTATTATTTTCATGCTATAACATTTTTAATTTAATATACTATAAATTATAAGATCATTAATTAACGTATTAATCTTAAAATTTTTATATTTATGTAGAAATTAAAATAAATTTTATCATAATATAATATTAATTTAATTGTATTTCATCAATGACTTTACTTTTATTTGAGTTATCCATTAATATGTATAATATATAATATTTATTTACAATTTATATTATTTTAAATTTAGGATATAAAATAATTTTATATTAAATTATTATATAAGAAAAGAATACGAATTATATAGGGTGATTA
>NW_025842830.1:0-1277 GCF_002878395.1 Capsicum annuum | reverse complement strand
TTTGAAATATAAAGTTCATAAATCATGAATAGTGAAATATGTGATATAAACCTTGTGAGTCATCATACTTAACTCTAAAATCTATATTCTCCTCTTATTCTTAAATCTTATAAGCAAAAGGAAATCGTAAACCCTAACTTTCAAACTTATACTTTCAGTTAAAGAGAATAAGGAACTCCTTTTGAAACTTTAGAAACTCAGACTTATGATTATGGAACTTTGGGACTTAGGGAACTTTAGGATTCTTTGGAAAATTGGGAGTTTCTTCTAACCGACATAAATCATGTGAGCTGACATGGAATCCAACATCTTACCCACATTGGGGAGACCTGTTCTACCCTTGCCATCGAAATAGAACCTTAACTTTAGTGATCACTATCTCAGCCTCGGGCCCATAAATCACAATCCTACGGTGGCATGTAGTTCTGGGGTATGAGACCTTAGAATCATACCCAACTCGATGCTAAATACTACTCCCATACTTAGGCTCAGAACTTTTAGGAAATCCACCTTAAAATAACTCAAGGGTCTATAATGAAGACCAAATTATGCTTTTCTTAGCTTTAAATCATAAGCAGTATGGATTCCTATCTTAGCTTTTGAAAGTACTTATCAAAACTTGTCAACAAAACTTAAGATCATAATCTCCTTATAAACTCATCACTTGTACTTAGGACTCAATATATAAAGCTTTAATGCATCAAAATAATATTTGAACTTCATGCTCACCCATTATCTTAAAAATCTTACAATCATCTCAATCAAGATATTAGAAAAATAACTTATAGATTGAATCTCAAGATTTCAACATCTCGAAATTTATGCTTGAAAATAAAACATTCATAATTATCTTAAAATCTACAAAATTTGGAAATAGGCATGGAAATATTAAAAAAATCATGTAATTCAACCTTTAATCCATGGGAAATCTCAAAATCTTGCAAACAATAATAATAGGTATAAACCCTAACTTCAATTTCATGGAAAATCTCATAATTTACAGAATTTGTATTTACAATAAGACTTTGGCACAAAGGTGAAATAGTTACCCTTGTTCAAACCCCACATAGCTTAGATTATGAATTTAGATGAACAAGCTTGCTTGAGATTCTTTTTGGTGCTCTTGAGTAAGGGTTCTTAAAATTTTGACTTGGGAATCTCAAATATTAACCCAATTTGTAAGAACTATGGTGAAATCTTAGAGAAGGAAATGGGTCTTGCTCTTGAGGCTTAATCTTGAGAGAAAACTCTAGTTTTTTATTCTTTGAATGAATCTG
>NW_025842829.1:0-1178 GCF_002878395.1 Capsicum annuum | reverse complement strand
TAGAAACACTGTGGTATAAATTAGCCCCAAAAAGGGAAAAAAAGACTACACACAGTAGTTCGAGACATTCATTTTGGTTATGAGATCGATAGATTTGGTCTAATCAAATCTAGTGTAAATCAATGGATACACAATATTACTTATATGATTTTCAAATATTATCTTATCAAAACACGACACACCAATGTACAAAAGCCTTTTTATGTTTAGGTAGGTTTTAAAGTTAGATAAAGTCTAAATTTTAAAAATTACCGTACACACTTTTTTACCCTTTTAGACTCGATCTAACTGAAAAACACAATCATTTATTCAATTCTGACCCAAGCTCGTTTTATGATTAAGTAGAAGAGAGATTTTCTTTTCCATTTGGATCGGATTTGGGGGGCTAAAAAAATGGGTGACTTAATTTTCTAAATCTAACAATAAAAAAAGACAGTAAAGACTTGAATGGATGGCCTTTTGAAATTAGAAGATCACTTTCAGGATTTTTCTTTAAGTTAGTGAATATAGGCCAGTTATGAAAAGGGGTAAATATACACTATTTTTTTAATGAGGGATATATCCCCTCGAAATTATTTTTTCCTTTACTAATTAACTCCTTGTACGTAATCAAATACTTCAAAACTTGCCTCACTGATTATTACTATCATTTAGATCAAGAAATTAAAGCGACTATTTCGACCAGGACAATATCATAAAAATATTTCCTTAGTCCATTTAACTGAAAAAATATAACTTAAGTCTTTCATATCATTATTTTTAAGAATATAAGGCAAATATGATCAGAATTTTACTCCAACATCATTTAGGCTACCTAATGATTTGGAGTACGTCCACACTATCCAACTCTTTGTTGCCTCTCGGAGAACAAACTTCTACCCACTATCTAGTCCTGTTGGACAACCTACAAGGGTAATACTTCAACGTACAAGTATAAAAACAACGGTAATGGTTTTATGTTTGTAGGTTGATGTTTAACCTGGTAGGTTGTAAAGTAGAACTAGAAAGTGGGCTTGCAATCGAACTCCATGAAGGTCTTACTTGATACGACCAGATAGAGCTGATAAAGTTGGCTTTAAAGGAAATAAACTTGTTGTTGGAGTCAACGAAGAGTTGGGTGTTGTGGACTCCAACAAAAAGAGAAAAGAGGAGCAAGAAGTTGTGCTTGAAAATTCCTA
>NW_025842828.1:0-11314 GCF_002878395.1 Capsicum annuum | reverse complement strand
GTTAAAAATGAAAGAAAATGGGCTAAGTAGGGAATTTATAGTGTTCTTATGTGCCACTAAAGTATGACCGAGGCCATTTTAGCGGTAAGTTCTAAAGTGCATGGGTGACAGCTTATGTGGTACTTGCCTACTGAAGCACCATGGTGACAACTTATGTGGTACTCGCCCACTGATGCCAGGCCAATAAAGTGGACAAGATGGTGCTAAAGCGGCTTGCAGTTTAGCGGTGAACATGCCGCAAAAGCAGAAGTTTCTATGTTGGCAGGGTTGCTAAAGTGCAAAAGGGCCACTTTAGCGGTCACACCAACACCAATACACCAACTGGAGACATAGAATTTTTGAGTCTCCGCTGACCCCTCAGGATTCATTCAAAATCCTGTATAGATAAATGAAATATGCTACCCTATAAAATTTGTCGTTTTGGAGTCAATGGCACTGTTAAAATTTCCATCAGGGGTTATTTTGATGATAATTGGGTCCCACACACACGTGCCATATTTTTTACCATACACACGTGCCATTTTTCTTAACTTTCGTCCAATAGCCCAAAATGAGTCTGGGAGTCTTGAAACCCAGACCAAGGGTCCACTTAGCCCAAAATCGATGTTTCAAATCTATTAAAATAGTCAAAATTGACATACGTGGTATTTTGAATAAAGTTTTTGCTCAATAGACAATTTTTACCAACGACGACTTCAAAACAGTAAATTGTCTCTAAAAATCAAACGAATGACTAAGTCTTCTATATCTCTCTTCATGCCACTCGATAATAATGCTATATTAAATATCCATACATCTTAATTGTACCCGACTGAATGGAATAACTAAAGCTGTGAGCCTCACACAAAATTTACTGAATGAAGTCATCAACCCCTGAGACACAAATGCAACTATCAATTCTCAAAACACCTTAAAATCAATCGAAGCCCTTTTATACTCACCACTCAACACCTAATAATAGATGATGCAAAGTCTGATATCCTTAAACTAATGACTCCAAATCTTTTTAAATAGTGAAGACCTCACCTTAACACTAACAAAAATCCTCCTAGGGCCTGAAATATCAAGTCATACCATCAAGTTGGCTAAGGACTGGAATCCTATGTCAACCTCCTATGAGAAACTAAGATAAAAGCCAAAGTACCCATATTCACAGGCTTCCAACTTAAGGCATTACCTACAATGTTCACCTTACCCAAGTGATACAAAATAGAGATGTCAAAATCCTTAAGCAACTCCATCCATCTACACTAAGTAGAATTTTCTCTCTCTAGGTCAGAAATTCTAAAGACTATGATGATCTATGAAAATCTCATAATGCACACCATAAATAAAATGTCTCCAAATCTTAAGAACAAAAACTATCACCGCCAACTCTAAGACATAAGTAGGGTAGTTGCACTGGTGATGCATAAGTAATAACATGATCCTGTTACATCAACACACAACCCAAACTAACTCTAGAAGTATCACAATATATGGTGAATCCCTCACCCTTAGCAGAAAGAATAAAAATAAAAGCTGGAGTGAAAAAGACCTTAAGCTTTCCTAAAATTGAGTAACACTCCCCATACCATCATAAATGAACTTCATTCTGAGTCAATATGGTCATCAGGATAAAATAGTAGATAAACTCTAAATAAACCATTTATAGTAACTGGCAAAACTAATGAAGCTATGAACCTCAAATAGATTTGTAGGCCTAGCTCGATCATGAATAGTCTAAATCTTTATTGGGTCTACGATAATCCTATCCTTAGACACCACATGCCCAAGGAATATCACAATCCTATGGTTCATTTTGTGTAATTTGTGAATTCTTTGTGAGAGTGAGCATAACTTAATTTGTATACCCATTATGATAATTGTATTTTTATAATTGTTTATGAGTATCCACATAACCCTAATAAAGGAGACTGAAAAACCAATAAAATTTTAATCTTTCATGATGATTTGACTACGATCTCCGATGTGAAAATGTAACACGCCACACTTTTCCTAGCTTAAAACTGTCCCTAGAATGTCAAAGATTTGACTTCAAAGATGAATACCTTTTATTTAATGCATTATTTTCAAGATTTAGACTTTTTATTGTGTGGGAAATCAAATAATCTTTACATCGATACCAAATTCGTCCAAATTCGATACTCGGTTGAGGAGTTGGAGAGTTTTTAAGATGACAGTGTCCTACTTGAGCAACCACCACGTCATGGTGAAGGAAAATTTCATAATTGTCAATTCCAGTGGGCCTCCATGATACTAGCGCATCGCGGAGAGGTCCTAGTTCCCAATTGCTAAAATCTAGTAGCCCAACGCGATCCTGGGGCATCGTGCCAGTGGCAAAAATGGCAGTCCAAAGGGGCACCATGATGGCTTCACATTGCGGAGTCTGCCCAGTTCCCACTTGTCCACTCTCCAGTAAGCCACCACAATAGTGGTACACGCGTTGACCACCCCAATCAAAAAAATTTCACATTTTTAGTTTCGTCCAGCAGTTTAAAGAGGGCATTTTGGTCAATTCCCAATCCCCCAATCTATCCAAACATAAGATTTAAGTCTATTCTAAGAACTTTATCTCAATTTCATCCATTCTCTTTCAAAGCAAAATCCTAAAGCTCCAAAGCTTCTTCTCCAAGAAATCAAAAATCCTCCATAGATTCTCTAAGAAAGTTCCAAATTGAGGCTTCCCAAGGAAAGATAATCAAGAACTCACCTCCAAGAACTCAAATAGGAATAAGTAGTTCAAGTTTCTTCATCTAATCTTCAATCAAGGTATGTGGGATTTATGAACAAGGATCTTCTTCTATTCTTATGACCAAAACTAAGCTTTTACATTAAATTCATATGTTTTTGAATGATATTACATGAGTTTTGATTTAGGGTTCATACCCATTATTGCTATTTGAAAAGTTATGAGTTTCTGAGATATTTTGATGGTGAATTGCATATCTATTTTCATATTTTGATGCCTATTGTAGTAAAATTAAAAATTTTGAGATGAATTATCATTGTTTTCATTATCAACCATAATTATTATGATATTTTGATATGAGTTTGATACATAGGTTATTAAGCACTAAGTTTATATGTTGATAAAGATAATGCTTTAAGCATCTTATGAGCTAATTATATAAGATTTACAGTATATTTTTGATTTTTTGATCCTCAGATAAGTTTTGGAATCCACTTTACAAATTTATTACATATTTCAGAAAGCAAGATGCTTTATTTACAGATTGATTCAGATAAATACATAATTGGTTTAATAATAAACCCTTATGCTAGTTTTAAAGTGTTTTTTAATAAAATAAGCATAGTAAATTAAAAGGAGTAGTATTTAGCACCTAGTTATGTATGATTCCAAGGTATCATACTCTTAATCTTTGTGCCACCGTATATTTGAGATTAAAAGGCCCATAGTGCGCTGAGATAGTGATTACTTAAACTGAGGTTATACTCCCTGGCAAGAGAATGACACCTCTTCCTATCTTGATTTTTGTTCTTTAGGAGGGAGAGATATTGGACTCCATGTAGATTGCATGGTTTATGTCGGTTAAGAGACCCTCCTTTAAGATAAAGTATTTCCCTTACAGATCGATAAGCTTCAGATAAAGTATTTTCCTTTAAAGAACAGTTTTTAAAAGAGAACCTCACTATTAATAAAAGTAAATAAATAGTTTTGAGTATTTCCCTACTAGTAAGAAAAGCTTTTAGAAAACTAAGTGTAAAGGATCACAGTTTACTTAGATTGAGCTTTACAGAAAGATAACAGTTATAGACTTTAGTTTTTAGATTTTAGATTATAGAAGTGAACTTTTTCTACACTTAGATAGTATGATTTACAGACAGAATACTAGTACAACTTTCAGAACTAAATGTTATAGCTCACAAGATTTATAAAGTATGATTTTCTTCTGATTATTTTAGATTTCAATTTTCAGATAATCCAGCTTACGTGAGTAATTTACATTTAGCATGCATTTTTTTACAAATTATGATGATGAGATGATATTTTACTTATGTATTTCACCCTCATTTACTCATACATCCTCAATGTACTGATCCACATTTATGTCTATATGCTACATTGTCTTATAAAGTAGGTATTAGTTTAGTTGTAGTACACATACCATATTCAGACAATTTATAGTTCCCAGTCAGTAGGTGATGAGTTCTCTTTATTCAAGGGCTCGAGTCAGTCATATAGTTTGAAAAGTATTTTATTTTTATTTATTCAGTTGTATTAATTTGGGATAGCTGAGGGTAATGTCTTCTCTACGTATAGTCAATACTAGTAGAGGCTTTATAGATAGTCAACAGAGTTAATATATTTGATTCCAGTTTTGTTTTGTAGAAGCACAGTTGTAATCATTTTAATTTAGTTTTGTATTGACTAGATTCAGAAAAGAGTCTTTTCTGCTTATTTTATTTAGATTTATGTATTTTATTTAGTTGCTTATGAGTTACGCCAGTAGAAGGGTTAGCTTGGGGTCACTTGTGGTCCTAAGTACCGTGTGATATCTCAGGACCCATTTTTAGGGAGTTACAAACTTAGTATCAGATCACATAGTTCAAGTGTCCTAAGGTGTTTATGCAGTCATGTCTAGTAGACTCTTGTGGAATGGTACAGAGACGTCTGTACTTTTCTTCAAGAGGCTTCGAGGCATTTAAGAAAAGTTTAGTTTCTTTCATACTCTAGATTGTGCAGTAAAGTTGTTCACTCAGAAATTCTATTCTACTCATGTGTTGCCCAAAAATTCTTCATCTATGACTTATTCTTGAGATAACATAATTAGCAAGTTCAAGTTCCTACCTAGATAATGCTCTCAAATTTACTTGTAGAAACTTCAGAAGTCACACAAGGGGCTCGAGAGGAGCTCCCTTGTATGTTAAGTTCCTTGAGTGGAAAGTTTATGATATTATTCTTATGAGTTGTTTAGTTGAGACAGAATTGGATAAGTATTCAAATAGTGCTCATGAGAGAAGATAGTATGAACCTAGATTATTAAATTAAGTGAACATTCGTGGGTATAATGAACTTCAGTATTATGATTTATGAATAGTAAAACCTTATTATAGTTAGAAGTATAGGTGTAGAAGAGTAGTGATGAGAAAAGTGAGGGTCGATTGATAGAAAGTATAGAGATAAACTCATGCATATTGTCGAGATATGTTAAGGTGATAGTCCCTTGTGTGTTAGTATAATGGAGGTAGGGAAGGAGTTATTAGTTAAGGAGAATTGTTGTTTGTTTGATGTATGGAAGGAGTTATTAATTATATTTGTTGTGTTAGAAAAGTATAGGTAAATAATGAAGTGTTTGGTGGTTTAGTATCATTAATTTGGGCTTCTCTTGAGGTTACAAAAAGGATTTTAGTTGAAACCTATAGAGCTATGATCGTAATTTAGGTGTATAAATGGGTAAATATTACTGATGTGTAGAATTAGTCTGTGCTAACGTATTATAATGAGATAGGTCATTTTAACCGACCACTATTATTATAAAGTTCTAGTGGATTAGTGTTTCTTGATGTTTTATTTTATAGCATCCATGTGAGAATAGTATGTAAGGTGGGTTTTTAAATTATGTTTAGCAATAGACATTAAATTTGAACAGTTATTGGTCATCAAGGTGAATGTAATGATTTCCTTGGTTAGTGGTGCTAGTTATATGGAAGTTATCTAGTAGGCTTAAACAGTATATACAAGACTTTGAGTTCGTTTTTCATAATTAAGTATGATGTTGTATGAATGATGAAGAATTATGCTCAAGGTGATATAAGGTTGATTTATTTTCTAAGATTATTATGTGTTTTGTGTGGTTGGTAGTACCTTTGAGTTGCTAAGTGGAAGAAAACTTGTTAGATAGTATTTGGTGTTCTAAATAGCTAAGTTAAGGAGTTTCAATTGGTGATGTTGAGTCTTCTTGATATGATCTTGATTGTTATTGTTTAGAGATATAAGTTTAGAGATACAATATTAGTAGGCTGTGACAAAAGCAGCATGGTTTACGAAAGATTGAAGATATTCATGGTGTTAGAACTAAGTTTGAATCTTTGAAGATTGAGCGAATAGAAATAAGAGTTGAAGCTCTAGAAGTTGTGAATTCAGGATGTGGTGATACTCATGAAGATTCTAAGTTAGTAAGTGTCTCAGAGTGGCGCGTCGCGGTGGCCCATCAAATCGGGACCCCAGTTTATTTTTTTAGTTTTATTTAGGAGTTTAAAAATGGTATTTTGGACAATCCCAAGCCACAAATTCCATCCAAATACAAGATTTAAGCATATTACAAGCATTTTATGCTTATATTCATCAAAATTTCTCTCAAGTAAAACCCTAAGCTTCGACATTCAACTTCAAGAGTCCTAAGATTTCACCATTCTTTTCCCAAAACAATTCAAGATTCAAAGATCCCAATTCAAGAATTCCAAAAATCATAATTTAAGAGCACAAATAGAATCCCAAAAGCAAACTTGTTCTTCTAGTTCATTATCCAAGGTATGTGGGGTTTTTTACAAGGATAAATCTGTCATCTTTTTGCCCAAAATTTAATTTTGGTTTAAATTCTACTGAATACTCTATGATTTCCCATGAAATTTAAGTTAGGGTTGATATCCAAATCCTCATCACTTAAGTTTTTGACATTATTATGACATTTAAGGATCCAATTGCTAGAAATTTACATATATTCATGCTTGCAATTATAAAATTTGTATTATAAGTTATAAACCATTATCTTGACTGAGATTTTTGAAAGCTTTTAAGATTATTATTGTGCATGAAGTTAAATATGATTATTGATGTAATTATTGATGCACTAAAGCTTTATACTTTGAGTCCTAAGTACTATCAATGATTTTATAACGAGATTATGATCTTAAGTCCTATTGACAAGTTTTGATTAGTGATTTCAAAAGAAAAGATAGATATTTTGATCCTAAGCTAAGATAGGAATCCATATTATTCATACAATTTATGATTTAAAACAAAGAAAAGCATAATTAATTTTAATTACACACCCTTGTGCTATTTTAAGGTGGATTTCCCAAAAGTTCTGAGCAATAAGTATGGGAGTAGTATTTAGCATCGAGTTGAGTATGTTTTGAAGGTCTCATGCCCCAGAACTATGAGCCACCATAGGTTCCAAATGCCCATAGTGGTCTAAGATAGTGATCATTTAAGTTAAGGTTCTTTTACAATGGCAAGGATAGAATAGCTCTCCCTAACATGGGCAAGACATTGGACTCCATGTCAGCTCACATGGTTTAGGTTGGTTTGAAGAAGCTCCTAAAGTTTCAATATTTCTAAAGCTCCCAAAGCTTCTAAGTTTCAAAAGAAAATATTGATAGAAAAGCTTTTATAAAACTAAGTATTACGACTCTGTAGATTTACAAGTATGATTTGTTATACATGATTTTATATTTTGGTATTTTAGATCATCAAGCTTATGTGAGTCATACACATCTAGCATACATTTACTTTCTAATTATGATGTTGTTTTACTTGTGTATTACACCCTCATATACTCAGTACATCCTTAAAGTGTTGATCCACATATATGTCTATGTGCTGCATTGTCTTATAATATGGGTTCAGGTGCTCAGTATCAGCAGCGTGAGTAGTTCTAGCATCTCTATCTATGCTCCTACAGTTGGCGAGTCCTCATGATTCGAAGGCCTACTTCTTTAGATTTCCAGCTTTCATAGAAATTTATTTATTGTTTTGAGTTTAGTTTGAGTCAGTTAGGGGTTTGTCTCTATGACTCTCTAGTCCCTTAGCAGTAGAGGCTTGTTAGACTATGAGTTTATTTACAGACTTTTAGTATTTTTTTCCAGAATGTATCTTCAGTTTATTTAGTTCTATTTTTGTATGATATAACATTATTTCTTGACAATATTATCTTGAAGTAAGGTTCAGACCTAGTAGTAGGATTAAAGGGTTAGCTTGGGGCTACTCATAGACTTAAGCACCGTGTGACATCTCAGAATCAAATTCTAGGGCGTTAAAAACTTGGTATCAGACCCTATGGTTTAAATAGTTCTAGGGAGTCAGATAAGCCACGTTACATAGAGTCTTGATCATGGGTGTGAAACGCTCCACATCTATGAGCAAGATGCTATGGAACATTTTAGGAAAATCATCTCCTTCTTTCATAATTTATCATGCTTACAAATATCTCTATCTACTATTAACTCATGCTCTTTCATGACAGAATATGCCTCCTCACAGAGCTAATGCCCGTAGGAATGATAATCAGCCACCCCAGCTTGTTGATTCCATGAATAAGAACGTATCTCAAGTTGAATTTTGGGCTGCCTTTCAGGCACTAGCCCAAGCTATAACCGCTAATGTTCAAGCTAATAATCAGGCTGCAGTTCCGCATTAACAAGGTGGTGATTTAGATACAGCCAGACTTCATGACTTTATGAGGATGAATCCTCCAAAATTATTTAGGTCAAAAGAAGGTGAGGACCTGAAATTGTATCTCAATAAGGTGAAAAAGATCACCCATGTTATGCATGCCACTGAAGAGGAGAGCGTAGAGTTGGCTTTGTATAGGTTGAAAGATGTTTCTTAGGATTGGGTTGTCATGTGGAAGAAAGGTAGGGGTGAGGGTGCAACTCTCATGAGTTGGCAGGTGTCTTAGGATGCTTTCCTAGATAGGTTCTTTCCGCATGAGTTGCGAGAATCCAAGGTTGAAGAGTTCATGAACCTGAGACAGGGCTCAATGACTGTGAAAGAGTACTTCCTTAAGTTCAGCTAGTTATCTAAGTATGCTTCCGAGTTGATAGCTGACACTAGATCTAGTATGAGTAAGTTCAATACTGGAGTGTCAGGATTAGTGGTCAAGGAGTGTAGGACTTCTATGCTTATCAGAGATATGGATCTCGCTAGATTAATGATTCGGACTGTACAAATCAAGGCAAAAAATTTGAAGGAAAGAGAAAGAGAAAATAAGAAGGATAGAACTGGCCAGTTTGAGTATGGCCAGTCAAGGTCTGCAGGGGGAAATCACTCATAATTTTAGAGTCATCCGCCATTGCCAGCGCCGTCGTTAACTAGTGCTCCCATTCACAGAGGTAGAAAGGAACATTGGGGTAAGTCTTCTATGTCTAGATCCCAAAATAGTTTGAGTGGTAATCCCAATTATCCTCCATGTACTAATGTGGTAGAACATATCCTAGTGAGTGCTTGGCCAGACAGAAGGGTTATTTTGGTTGTGGGATGTTGGTTTATAGAATTAGAGAGTATCCCTATGCTAAGTAGGGAAATAGAGATGTTTGTCCTCAGACAGGGCTACCAGTACACCATCTCCTATAGCTCGTCCAGCCCCTCTTCAGGGCGCATCATCTAGTACTGGTGGCAGTTAGCGCCAGAATTAGTTCTATGCTTTACCTTCCCACCAGAAGTACAAGAGCTCCCCAAATGTTGTTACTGGTATCTTCGTGCCTTTCATTTTGGTTTTTACGTACTGTTTGACCGTGGGGTCAAGTTTTTCTTATGTAACCCCTCTAGTTACTGTTAATTTTGAGATGAATTCTGAAAAGATCCCTGAGCCTTTCTTAGTTTTTACACCAGTAGGTGAATCAGTTGTTGCCAAAAGGATCTATAGAAAGTGTCCCATAACTCTCCTTCAAAAGATCATATTAGCAGACTTAATAGAGTTAGATATGGTTGAATTTGATCTTATCTTTGGTATGGATTGACTCCATTCTTGTTATACATTGATAAATTGTAACATCCGACTGGTTGAGTTTCAATTTCCAGATGAGCTAGCCTTCGAGTGGAGAGGTAATTCAGTGTCTCCCAAGATTCATTTCATATCTTATATTAAGGCTAGAAAGTTAATATCCAAAGGGTGCATCGATCATCTAGTTCTAGTCAAAGACACTAAGTTTGAGACACCAACAGTTTAGTTAGTCAACATAGTTAGTGAAATTTTAGATGTTTTTCTTGAATATCTGCCAGGAGTACCTCCCGATAGGGAAATAGAATTTGAAATTGATCTTCTTCCTAATACTCAGCCTATTTCTAATCCTCCATATTGTATGGCTTCCACTGATCTAAAAGAGTTGAAAAAGCAACTCAAATATGTTTTAGATGAAGGTTTCTTAAGGCCTAGTGTTTCTCTATGAGGCACTCCTGTCCTATTTGTGCAAAAGAAAGATAGTTCCTTGCATATGTGCATTGACTATCATCAACTGAATAAAGTCACAGTCAAGAACAAATACCCTCTTCCTAAAATTAATGAATTATTTGACAAACTCTTAGGTGCAAGTTATTTCTCAAAGATAGACCTTAGATACGGCTATCATCAGCTTAAAGTAAGGGAATACTATATTTCAAAGACAGCCTTCAGGACCCGTT
Source organism: Capsicum annuum (assembly GCF_002878395.1). Taxonomy (NCBI): domain Eukaryota; kingdom Viridiplantae; phylum Streptophyta; class Magnoliopsida; order Solanales; family Solanaceae; genus Capsicum; species Capsicum annuum. Next base: position 948 of record NW_025842828.1, on the reverse strand, counting down.
ATGGTCATTTTGAGTTTCTAGTCATTGCCTGATGAACCGAGTATTTAAACAGTATCTGGACATGTTTCTCATAGTCTTTATCGATGATATTCTTGTCTACTCTCATAGTAAGGATGATCATGGAAACCATCTTAGAATTGGGTTGCAAACTCTTAGAGATCACCAGTTGTTCACCAAATTAAAATTTTAATTTTGGCTAAGGTCTGTTGCTTTCCTTGGACATATTATTTCTAGTGAGTGTATTAGAGTTGATCCACAAAAGACAGAAGCCGTAAGAAACTAGCCTAGACATTTTCTCCATCAGACATTAGGAGTTTCTTGGGTTTAGCTGGCTATTAAAGATGTTTTGTTGAGGGATTTTTATCCATTGTGTCTCTTATAACCCGATTGACTCAGAAGAAGGTTAAGTTTCAGTGGTCAGATCCCTACAAGAACAGTTTTTAGAAGTTGAAGACTCGACTCATTTCATCCCCAGTCTTAGCATTGCCTGATGGGACAAATGGTTTTGTTGTGTATTATGATGCCTCTAGGGGTGGTTTGGGTTGTGTTTTGATGCAGAGAGGTAAGGTGATAGCCTATGCCTCTAGGCAGCTTAAACCTCATAAAAAGAATTACCCAACCCACGATCTTGAATTAGCTGTTGTTGTGTTTGATTTGAAAATCTGGAGACATTATCTTTATGGGGTGCATGTTGATGTGTTTACGGACCACAAAAGTCTACAGTATGCGTTCATACAGAGAGAGTTAAATCTTCATTAGAGAAGGTAGCTAGAATTGTTGAAAGATTATGACATGAGTGTCTTGTATAATCTAGGCAAGGCCAATGTAGTGGAAGATGCCTTAGTAGATTTTCTATGGGCAGTGTTGCTCATGTGAAGAATGATAAGAAGGAGTTAGCTTGGGAAGTGCACTGTTTGTCTAGATTGGGTGTTAGATTGGTTGATTCAG
>NW_025842827.1:0-1060 GCF_002878395.1 Capsicum annuum | reverse complement strand
CAAAAAAACCATAGCTTTTCCTCACAACCACCTTCAAATACACTATTTTAAGACCCCACAAAGTTCCCTCATAGTCTGAGCCTTAGAGCATGTCAAGTGAAGTGTAATTCTAGCCCTAAAAGATTGAGAAGTGACTAACTAAGTGATAGTGTTTAAACCATATATATTTTTCTTAAGTTTGACTTTTTTTCATGTAGAAAAATTGAATTATCTTTCTAACGATACCAATTTTATCCAAATCCGGTATCGAGGTGAGAAGTTATGGTCGTTTTATTGAGAGTTGTTGGAATTGCCCAGGTGAGACGGACAATTTAACGGATCATCGAGTTTGAGATGGACCGTCGCTTGGACCATCACAACCAAGAAAGTAACTCTCTTTTTTCACCTAAGTGTGACGGCCAGGACGACGGACCGCTAAGGTAGCGACGGACCATCGTTGAGACTATTGCCACTGAGGCAATGTGGTCTTATCCTAGTCAACGTGCGACAGATGATTCGACAGACCATCAAGACTGTGATGGACCATCACTTTGATCATCACATCGAGGTAGTGTGCTCTTTTTTGGACCAGCGTGCGACAAAAAATCCATGAAACCGTCAGACTAGCGACAGACCATCAATTCAACCATCATAGCCCCGATTCAGTATTTTTAAGTTATTTTTAAAAGGATCTTTTGGTTCTTATACCTTTTTATACCCTGATATATTTCAATGAAGCAAATGGCTTCATTTATCATCCAAAACACAAGAGAGCTAGGGTTTCTCCTTCAAGATCAAATCTAAAATCCTTCTCCAAGAAATCCAAGAGCTCACCATAGATTGTACAAATTAAGTTGATATTTAAGTTCCCCAAGTTAAAGGGTTTCAAGCACCCTCTTTGAATAGTAATAATAAGTTTTTGAAGCAATCTTGTTCACCCAATTTCATAATCTAAGGTATGTGGGGTTTTGAACAAGGGTAATCCTTTCACCCTTGTGCCCAAAGGCTTATTTAAACTATAATTTTCTACAATTTATGAGATTTTACATGATAATTGAATTAGGGTTTTTCACCTATTGTT
>NW_025842826.1:0-1613 GCF_002878395.1 Capsicum annuum | reverse complement strand
AACCTGTCTTGTTCTTTTAATCCTTTATAATGAAAATTTAGATATAGCTTTTAGGCAACAACTACTACTCAATCTTAAACTACTTGGGGTTGGCTATATGAATCCTCATTGTTCATGACTTCAAGTCACTCCGTTCAAACCTATCTGGATCCAATATATAAAAATTTAGTTTTTTTAGCACTACTTACTTGTGAAATGTTCAGTGACTTCTTTTATTTGCAGATCCATTATAGGAGTCAATAAATTTATCATCAAACATCACTTTCTCACTCTATTCTTATCTTTCATACAAATTTGTATTTTTGTCACTGTTATTGTTGTTGCACTAGCGAATTTATCTGAGATGTTTAAATTTTGTTGGTCTGTGATAAATATATGCTTGTTTGGATAGTAAATCGACAGTTTCAAAAAATGTCTACAAATTTCACAAAAATAATATAGTTCTATTCTAAGGAGGAGGTCGTGTCATCTTTAAAGTTGAAATACCTGATGTAGTAAGATATAGTAATGTGATGGTAACATGTTATGTGAATATAATTATTTTTCTTATCATTTATTTCTTCTTAATCTAATTTTTATGTATTCTCCAAGGTTATGGAACCTAGTAAGCAATGTATGCAACTTTCTCTTCATAATCAAACCGACAAAATCTACTTAGACAGGTCAAAAAAGTTTGTGAATTATAAATTTCGAGTAAAACAAGAAGAGTGTGAAATACGGTGTCCATGTTACAAGTGTTGTAATACAACATTAGGAACACGTAAAATGATTGAGATGCACTTGAAAGTCCATGGAATAATTGAAAATTATACCTTTTGGGTTCGCCATGGGGAACGGTTAGGCAAGCCAATATCAGACTCCGAAGATGAGGATGAGGATGCAGCAGATGATTTTGAGAGTAAAGAGAAAGATGAAGTACAAGAACTATCGAGAGATTTATATCCTAATGTTGAAGGTGGGGGAGGTACACAAACTCATTTTCATGATAAACTTGGGGAGGATCCAAACGCTGATGCTGAAAAGTTTTATAGCCTTCTGGAGGATTTTGAGCAGTTATTGTATCAAAATTCAAAGGCTTCAAAGCTTTCATCTTTGAATAAATTGCTTCACATCAAAAGTATGGGTCATTGGAGCAATGAGTCATTTACCATGCTATTGAAAATGTTAAAAGAGAAGTTGTTGCCTGATGGAGCTAATTTGCCAAATTCATATTACGAGGCAAAGAAGATAATTCGAGATCTTGGGCTTTCCTACAACAAGATCGATGCTTGTACTAAAGATTGCATGTTATATTGGAAGGAGGATAGCTTACTTGATTCTTGCAAAATTTGTGGTACGTCTAGATGAAAATTAGATGCACATAGTGGGGAGACAAAGAATAAAAAGGGTAAGAAAATAGCCTTAAAAAGTTGAATAATACAGGCGCGAAGCAAAAGGAATACAACAAACCGAGCTAATTTGACAATGCTCCATCATATTGGTTGTAAGTCTATTCGAGAGATAATGTATCAGCAGGTAGTATCAAAATTTATTTTCATAATAAAATACTTATGAGGTATTATTTGACATATTCTCTTTGATGTAAAGAGTGGAAAGATGGCAATCCTCCAGAT
>NW_025842825.1:0-4290 GCF_002878395.1 Capsicum annuum | reverse complement strand
ATTTTTGGCCCATAGCACACCCGCACCCCGGCCCCAACCTCAAAAGCGTGGGCTATATCACACTGATTTAGCGCGAAAATGCCCCATTTGCATCGTTTCTCCTATTTGTCCGCCCAAATAGCCATAAAAAATTAAACGGACCATACTAGGATGATCTCCAACCTCCCTAGTACACCTCGGTCGATTGTCGGCCCACAGTACGTCGGGAACCTAGGCCCACCCCAAAACCGTGGGATATAGCTCACCGATTTGGCTCGAAAATATCTGTTAATGCTGTTTCACCCGTTTATCCACCCAAATGGCCACAAAAAATTAAAAGGACCATTTTGGGTGATCCTCAACCTCCCAGGCACGCCCCAGTTAATTTTTGTCCCACTGCATGCTCGGACCCCAGGCCCACCTTTAAAACTGTGGGATATATCACACTGATTTAGCCTGAAAATGCCCCGTTAACATCATTTCGCGTGTTTCTCCACCCAAATAGCCACAAAAAATTAGACGGACCAAACTGGGATGATCCCCAACCTCCCTGGCATGCCCCAATCAATTTTCAGCCCACATCACGCTCGGACCCCAAGCTCACCCATGAAACCGTGGGCTATAGAACACCAATTTAGCTCAAAAAAGTCCCATTCGCACCGTTTCTCCTATTTTTCCACCCAAATGGCCATGAAAAATTAAACACACCTTACTGGGATGATCCCAAACCTCCCTGGCATGCCTCCATTGATTTTCGAACCACATCACACCCGAAACTCGAGCCTATCTCCAAAACTGGGGGCTATAGCTCACCGATTTGTCCCAAAAATGCCCTGTTTGCGCTGTTTCACCTGTTTGTCCACCTAAATGACCACAAAATTAAACGGACCACACTGGGACTATCCCCAACCTCACTGGTACGCCCCGGTCGATTTTTGACCCACAGCACGCCTGGAACCCTGGCCTAACTCTCGAAACTGTAGGCTATAGCACACAGATTTGGCCCGAAAATGCCCTGTTCGATCTATTTCGCCCGTTTGTCCACCCAAATAGCCACGAAAAACTAAACAGACCACACTGGGATGATCCTTAACCTCCCTAGCATGCCTCGATTTATTTTTGGCGTATAGTACGCCTGAAACCCAGGTCCAGCCCCAAAATCGTAGGCTATGGCACACCGATTTAGCTTGAAAATGCCCCATTCGCACTATTTTGCCCGTTTGTTTCCCCAAATGTCCATGAAAAATTAAACGAACCATACTGCGATGATTCCCAACCTCCTTAGCATGACTCGGTCGATTTTTTGCCCATAGCACACCCGCACCCCGGCCCCAACCTCAAAACCGTGGGCTATAGCACACTGATTTATTGCGAAAATGCCCCATTTGCATCGTTTCTCCCATTAGTCTGCCCAAATAGCCATAAAAAATTAAACGAACCATACTTGGATGATCTCCAACCTCCCTAGCACACCTCGGTCAATTGTCGGCCCACAGTACGCTCGAAACCTAGGCCCACCCCTAAAACCGTGGGATATAGCTCACCGATTTGGCCTGAAAATTTCCGTTCATGCTGTTTCGCCCATTTGTCCATCCAAATGGCCACAAAAAATTAAAAGGATCATACTGGGACGATCCCCAACCTCCCAGGCACACCCCAGCCAATTTTTGTCCCACTGCACGCCCGGACCCCAGGCCCACCCTTAAAACCGTGGGATATAGCACACTGATTTAGCCTGAAAAAGCCCCGTTAACATCATTTTGCCATTTTCTCCATGTAAATGGCCACAAAAAATTAAACAGACAAAACTGGGATGATCCCCAACCTCCCTAGCATGCCTCGATCAATTTTCAGCCCACATCACGTTCGAACCCCGAGCCCACCCCTGAAACCGTGTGTTATAGAACACCGATTTGGCTCAAAAAAGTCCCGTTCGCATCGTTTCTCCTGTTTTTCCGCCCAAATGGCCCCAAAAAATTAAACACACCATACTGGGATGATCCCAAACCTCCTTGGCATGCCTCGATTGATTTTCGGACCACATCACACTCGGAACTAGGGCCTACCTCCAAAACTGGGGCCTATAGCTCATTGATTTGTCCCAAAACTACCCCGTTCGCGCTGTTTCACCAGTTTGTCCACCTAAATGACCACCAAAAATTAAACGGACTGCACTGGGACTATCCCCAACCTCACTGGCATGCCGCGGTCAATTTTTGACCCATAGCACGCCCGAAACCGTGGCCTAACCCCCAAAACTGTAGGCTATAGCAAACAGATTTGGACCAAAAATGCCCTGTTCGAGCCATTTCGCCTGTTTGACCACCCAAATAGACACGAAAAAGTAAACGGACCACAGTGGGACGATCCCCAACCTCCCTTCCACGCCTAGATTTATTTTTGGCCCATAGTGCGCCCGAAACCCAGGTCCAGCCCCAAATCCGTGGGCTATAGCACACCAATTTGGCTTGAAAATGCCCCGTTCGCACCGTTTTGCCCGTTTGTTCCCACAAATGTCCACGAAAAATTAAACGAACCATACTGGGATGATCCCAACCTCCTTAGCATGGCTTGATCAATTTTTGGCCCATAGCACACCCGCACCCCGGCCCCAACCTCAAAAGCGTGGGCTATATCACACTGATTTAGCGCGAAAATGCCCCATTTGCATCGTTTCTCCTATTTGTCCGCCCAAATAGCCATAAAAAATTAAACGGACCATACTAGGATGATCTCCAACCTCCCTAGCATACCTCGGTCGATTGTCGGCCCACAGTACTCTCGGAACCTAGGCCCACCCCCAAAACCGTGGGATATAGCTCACTGATTTGGCCCAAAAATATTCGTTCAAGCTGTTTAGCCCGTTTGTCCACCCAAATGGCCACAAAAAATTAAAAGGACCATACTGAGACGATCCCCAACCTCCCAGGCACGCCCCAATCAATTTTTGTCCCACTGCATGCCCGGACCCCAGGCCTACCCTTAAAATCGTGGGATATAGCACACTGATTTAGCCTGAAAATGCCCCGTTAACATTATTTCGCCTGTTTCTCCACCCAAATGGACACAAAAAATTAAACGGACCAAACTGGGATAATCCCCAACCTCCCTGGCATGCCTCGATTGATTTTCAGCCCACATCACGCTTGGACCCCGAGCCCACCCCTAAAACTGTGGGCTATAGAACACCAATTTAGCTCAAAAAAGTCCTGTTCGCATCGTTTCTCCTATTTTTCTGCCCAAATAGCCATGAAAAATTAAACACTCCATACTGGGATGATCCTAAACCTCCTTAGCATGCCTCAATTTATTTTCGGACCATATCACAACCGGACCTCGGGACTACCTCCAAAACTGGGGGCTATAGCTCACCGATTTATCCCAAAAATGCCCCATTTGCGCTGTTACGCCCATTTGTCCACCTAAATGACCACAAAAAATTAAACGGACCATACTGGGATGATCCTCAACCCCCTTGACATTCCTTGATAGATTTTCAGCCTACAGCACGCTGAAACCCTAGGTCCACCCCCCGATACTGTGGGCTATAGTACACCGATTTAGATTGAAAATGCCCCATTCACACCGTTTCGCCCGTTTGTCTGCCCAAATGACCATAAAAAATTAAATGGACCACACTGAGATGATCCCCAACCTCCCTGACATGCCCTAATTGATTTTTGGTTTACAGCATACCTGGACCCAGGCTCACCCATAAAATCGTGGGCTATAGTAAATCGATTTGGCCCGAAAATGCCCCGTTTGTGCTGTTTCGCCCGTTAGTCCGCCCAGATGGCCATGAAAAATTAAACGGACCATATTGGGATGATCCCTCACCTCCCTGGCATGGCTCAGTCAATGTTTGGCCCACAGCACGCCCGAACTCCAGGCCCAACCCAAAATCGTGGGCTATAGCACACCGATTTGGCCTGAAAATACCCCATTCATGCCATTCTGCCTGGTTTTCCGCCCAAATAGCCATGAAAATTTAAACAAAACTCACTGGGACGATACCTAACCTCCTAGGCACACCTCGGTCAATTTTCAGCCCACAGAACGCCCGAAACCCGGGGTCACCCCCGAAACTGTGGGCTATAGCACACTGATTTGGCCTGAAAATGCCCCATTCACGCCATTTCGCCCGTTTGTTTGCCTAAATTGCCACAAAAAATAAAATGGACCACACTAGGATGATCCCCAATATCCTTGGCATACCTCGGTCGATTTTCGTCCAATAGAACGCACGGACCCCGAGTCCACCCCCGAAACCGTGGGCTATAGCATACCGATTTGCCTCGAAAACACCCCGTT
>NW_025842824.1:0-4281 GCF_002878395.1 Capsicum annuum | reverse complement strand
TTACTAAAAAATTTCTGATTTGGGCACCTGGCGCGACATGCCACTATCGCGCCAAGCCACTGGAAAATGACAATTGGAAATATGGCTGGTGGCATGACGCGGTGGAATAGCATTGCAATACTGGATGGGACCTAGAAGCTTGGCGCGATGTGGTAATATTGCAGAGCAACACTGTATTTTGAAAATTGCCATTTTGACATACCCCGCGATGCGCTACTGGCCTGAATGACGGTGTTTAACAACTGAAACTTAAAATAGCTGTAACTTCTCACCCGGTTATCAGATTTAGGAAAATTTTATATCGTTGGAAATCTAATTCAATTTTCTAAGAAATGCAGGCTCTAAACTAAAAAATACTGAGTGTTTAAAAAATTATATTGGATAACTCATGAATTAAGAGTTAAGTTAAGCTTGAGAACTATGGGGTATTATAGTAATTGAATTTAAAGGTTATTGGGTTGATCATTTATCGCTTATCAAGTTTGCTTATAATAAAAGTTATCATTCTTGTATCCAAATGGATCCCTTTAAGGCACTTTATGGTAGAAGGTATAGGTCTCCAATTAGATATAGGTGGGTGCGACTAAATTGTGTGGGCCTGACTTATTCATAAAGTTATGGAAAAAGTAAAGGTGATTCAAGAAATACTTAAGACTACCCAAAGTCACCAAAATTCTTATGCGGGTATGAGGGAAAGGGAGTTTGAATTTAAAGTTGATGATTATATGTTCTTGAAGGTTTCTCCTATGAAGTGAGTTATGAGATTTGGGAAAAAGAAGAAGCTTCATCCTCGTTACATTAATACGTATCAAATTTTGAGAAAAATTTGAAAGGTTGCTTATGAATTAGATTTACCAGTTAACTTGGCCTTAATTCATCATATATTTCATGTGTCTATGCTCAAAAGTTTATAAGTGATCCTTCCTTAGTGGTGACCATTAAGGATATAGGTGTTAAACATTGATTGTCCTACGAGGAAATTCTAATTGAAATACTGGATAGAAAATTTCAAAAACTAAGAACTAAGGACATAGCTTTAGTGAAAGTGCTTTGGAGAAATCAAAAGGTGTAGGAAGCTATGTGGGAATTGGAGGATGAAATGAAAGGTAAATACTCATTCTTGTTTCCATTGTTGGACAAGGGTTCTTAAGGTACAAATCTTACACTTTCTTAAAGCATTCAAAATTATTTTTGAGTTCCTCTATAATGTTCTTATTATCGTGTTAAGGGTGTCCTAGTCTTTTATTTTGGGATAAATGATCCCAAGGGATATAATGTACAACCCTAGGTGTTTAAGGATCCTAAATTAAGATTAACATGAGTTTATGTGGTCCTCAGATCGAGTGTAGAGTATCCCGGGATGGGTCTGAATGCTTTGGGGAAAATTTAGATGTTGAAAATAAGCCATGCGACATGAGAAGAATGATTTGCAATTGCCCTATACCGTAAGGGACCCTGTGAGGTTCACTTCCTTCTCATTATGCCAGGCATCCACAGTGGAGGGACGGTTCCCACTGGGCCTCACGTCATGAGGCTGGGCCTCCACGTAGGGTCTGCATTGTAGCACCTCTCTTCTTCATTGATGGGACATTGTTTTAACTTATTTTAAGGGTATTTTGGTCCTTTAATATCCTATAAACCATTACACCTTTACTTAAACCATTACTAAGCCTTAAAACTTCTGTATTCTCTCAAAAAGGCCATTATTCATTCCAAAACTAAGGTTGAAAAGCAAAGAATGTTAGGGTTCAAGCTTAGGGCTGCTCTTCTTAAAATCTTTAGGGAATTTCTCTTCAAAAAGGCATATTTGACACTCTCTTATTTTAATTATCTTTGAATTATGATATTTACTTGATATTCCTATGTTTCAATAATTGCTTAACAAACTAGGTTTGAGGGGTTTTGGTTGTTACATACTTAGATTGATTTTTCCCTTGTTTTAAGTGGTTTATTCATGATTTGAATGGTGAATTGTAAATTGAATTTTTTTCTCATGGTAATGGTGGAATTTGGAAATTTGAGTTCACAATGTTTACGAATCTTTGGTTTGATAATGACATAAACCTAAACTCATATCATAATTTGGTCTTTATATAAAGATTTCATAGTGTCTAAACTACCATTTGAAAATTACATAACATTAACTGGTAAAAAGGTTTCACAGATTCCCTTGGGGATATGATTTTGGATTTTAAAATTAAATTTAGAGTCTAATGGTTAAATGGATACAATATTGCATAACTGAAATGAGTTGCAAGTGTCTTGGTATAACGACACCAATTTGGAAATTCCTTAATAAAAGTCTCCATGGTTTATGATATTTGGAAAACCATTTTAATTTGGGCTTAAAAAAAATTATGTAGCTTCACCGAGAAGGTATTGTCCTGGGGAAACCAACATCGAAAACCACATTTCGTAATTTTTGGGGTCTATGACCATTGTGTCTGCTTTATACAGTATACTTTTTAAAGGATATTTTCTCAGTGACTTTAGCTAAATTTCCTCGATTCATGCGGCTAACAGGGATTGGAGCCTTTCTGACTGGGAGAGTCGGACCCATATAGCCTGTGGTTGCCTGAAGGTCGGTATGAGCTACATAGTTCAGGATTAAATTTTTAAATGGTCAAGTCTCATGTTTTCTGCCCCTATTCTGACATTCTATTACATTTATAATTGTTAAATATGTGATTTATGACTGATTTTGGTAAATACATATAAATTTTATCTCTTTTCTTGGGTTGCATGTCAATACTCACCGTACTGACCGTCCTTGGATGCTACATCATTTCATGATGTAGATTCCAAGGGCTTTTCTTGTGATATATGCAGTGTTAGGTGGTTTATATTTCTATTGGACGAATGTTGAGGTGGTGAGCCCTCTATTCTTTGAAAGGTCTGGTTCCCTTTTTGTTTCTTTTAATATTCCAATACATATGGTTTTCTCTGGGATAGTCAAGGTCATGTCCTAACTTCATTAGTATTCTGTAGTTAGAAGCTTTGTGGACAGTGTTAGGATATTACTTTATGGATTTGGTCCTTAACATACAAACTTAATGTTTTGGGTTATTAAATTCATTTATTCCAATGGTTAGCTTTCGCAATCTGTTATTATTATTATCATGCTCACAGGGTAATTCTAAGGGGTTATCTTAGGCCTTGGTTGGTTTGAGATGCCCATCACAACCAGGGCCTCGATTTGGATCATGAAAATTTGCTTGAGGGATTTAGGAGTTAGGGTGTGAAATAACCTATATGCAGACTCCTTAAATCACTCTATGGCCTAAAATAGGCACCCAGATAATGGAATGCCAAGTTATGTAATGAACTAACCAAGTTTCGTTTTAAACAAAGTGAGTATGATCACTCACTATTTATCAAGAAAACATCAGAAGGAAGAACTGTTATACTCATTTGTATAGATGTTATGCTGATTATAAGAGATAGCTTGAGAATATTTAAAGAAGCCACGGAAAAATTAAAGAAAGCATTAAGGATGAAAGACTTGGGTGAACTAAGATTTTTCCTTAAAATTGAGTTTATTAATTCAATAATAGGTATATTAATGCATTAAAGGAAGTATACATTAGAGCTAATCTCAGAAGCTGGTGAGAGTGGTGCTAAACTTGCAGTTCCTTCATTAGAAATGAATGTTAAGGTCACAACTAAACAGTTTGATGATTACACAACAAGGAACAGTATATGAGGTGATCACAATGATCCTTTGACAAACAAGAGTAAGTACCAGAGATTTATGGAAGATCTTATATTTCACCATGATAAGACTTGATATATCATTTAGAGTACCATAGACTTTATAAGACAACTTCTATAAGAGCCTAAGAAATCTCATATGGATGCAGCACTAAAGATTGTAAAGTATGTGAAGAATAACCTTGGATAAGTTCTCTTATTTTCTAGTAGACCCCACTCTAATCTCGCAGTTTTTGGTTACTTAGTTTAGGGCTCTTGCCCTCATTTAAGGAAATAAGTTATTGGATACTTGATCAAGTTAGGTGATTCCTTGATCTCTTGAAAATCAAAGAAGTAGTCAACAATATCAAGAAGCTCTACACAAACTGATTATAGAAGAATGACTTCTGTATTGGCTAAACTAGTTTGGTTTACTGGCCTATTGAAAGAGATTGGAGTTTAAACAAAGAAGCTTGCTGACACATACACTGATAATAATGACTCAATAAAAAATGTAACAAATCCTGTTTATCATGAAAGAATCAAACATATTGAGATTGATTTCCACTTCATAAGATAGAAAATAAGGAC
>NW_025842823.1:0-1583 GCF_002878395.1 Capsicum annuum | reverse complement strand
AACAACCACTTCCATGTCCTTAGAGACTAATCGGCGGATTCCCATATTAGCTAGTCGGTGAATGTCTTTCACAAAACCTCTTTTATTTTCCTAAACATGAGACAAAATCCCCAAGGATAACATGCTAAGAGCATCACCAACAATATTAGGTTTACCTAGGTGGTAGTGCAAATTTATGTTGTAATCCTTTAGAAATTCAAGCTACCTTATCTGCCTGAGGTTCAATTCTTTCGATGTCAACACGTATTGTGAACTATTATGGACCAAATAGATATCCACATTAACTCTGTACAAATTGTGACAAAAAATTTTCAATTAAAAAACTATATTCATTAACTCTAGATCATGAGTGGGGTAATTCCTCTTATGCACCTTTAGTTGTCTGTAAGCATAAGCTATAACCTTTTCCTACTGGATCAGTACACAACCAAGTCAAACTTGGGATGTGTCATTATACACCACAAAACTCTCTATACCTTTCAGAAGTATCAAGTTAGTGGTAGTGAACAAACTCTCATTCAGTTTGACAAAGGTACCCTTACAAGAATCAAACCATAAAAACATTACCTTCTTACAAGTCAATCTCATAATCAAAGAAATGATAAATGAGAAGCTCTCCACAAACCTCCTATAATAACCTTCCATACCCAAGAAGCTCTTAATGTTGGTTTGAGTCATGGGTCTTGGCCTTCTTTACTGCCTTGGCCATATTTTTACCGCATCTATCTTTGGTGGATTAACTTTAATCCCTTCACTAGAGACATTACCAAGAAAAGTGACAACACTCAACAAGAATTCACATTTAGGAAATTTTTCATGACTCTTGATCATAATGGTCTACAACACAATATAGAGGTGATTGACATGATCCTACTCACATTTAGAATGTACAAAGAAATCATCGATAAATACTATGATGAACAAATCTAGAAACCATCTAAATACCATGTTCATAAGGTTAATGAAAGCATCCAGAACATTAGACAATCCAAAAAATATGACTAAGAATTCTTAATGGCCATAACTATCCGTAAGGCATTCTTGGAAATGTCTTCTTACTTAATCTTTAACTAGTGTTAGCCCGAACGGAAGTCTATTTTTGAGAAACACATAGAGCCCTAAAGTTGATAAAAGAGATCATAAGTCCTTAGTTGGGGGTACTTATTTTTCATGGTGACTTTATTCAGGTGGTGGGAATCTACACACATACGAAAAGACCCATCTTTTTTCCACACAAAAAGTACATAAGCACCCCAAGGAGAAATACTAGAGTGGATGAAGCCCTTATCAAAAAGGTCTTTTAACTATTTCTTTAACACTTTCAGATCTATAAGAGCCATTCTATATGGTGGAATAGAGATGGGATGAGTATAGAGAAGAAGATAGATCCCAAAGTCTATTTCCTTATCAGAAGGTATTTTAGGAAGATCATCGAAAAAGACTTTGGGAAACTCATAAGACACAGGAACAAACTTAAAGGAGGGGATTTCAAAGGTAGAACCTTTGACCCAACCAAATGATACAGACACCCTTAGATATCATTTTTTGAGTTTTAAGATAAGAAATAAATTTCCCCTTAATTA
>NW_025842822.1:0-3084 GCF_002878395.1 Capsicum annuum | reverse complement strand
ATGTATACGTTAAATATATACTACTTTAGAAAATATATACACATATATACGTACCATTCAATATATGTACTTCTTTAAATAAAACATATACTACAATATATATATATATATATATATATATATATATATACACTACAACACACACACACACTAAATATATAGTTATATAGTAATTTATAAAACATATACACATGTATACGTTAAATATATACTACTTTAGAAAATATATACACATATATACGTACCATTGAATGTATGTACTTCTTTAAATAAAACATATACTACAATATATACACACACTAAATATATAGTTATATACTAATTTATAAAACATATACACATATATACGTTAAATATATACAACTTTAGAAAATATATACACATATATACGTACCATTCAATGTATGTACTTCTTTAAATAAAACATATACTACGATATATATATATATATATATATATATATATACTACAATATATACATATACTATATATATAGTTATATACTAATTTATAAAACATATACACATGTATACGTTAAATATATACTACTTTAGAAAATATATACACATTTATACGTACTATTCAATGTATGTACTTCTTTAAATAAAACATATGCTACTTAATATAATAAATTAATAATACTTGATAGTAAATTAGTAATATATTAAAACTAAGTATTTAATTTAAACTAGAAATTCAATTCAAATCATTAAATAGAAGAAATTACCAAGTAAGGATTAAGGAGTGAATGAATGTTGAATTTTATTGATTGCAAAAGAGTAAATACATAATTACCCCCTGATCTTGTCCGAGTTTTGCAAAAAGACACCTAAACTTTCACTTCGACCTATTGCCCCACGATTCTTTTTTATTTCATTGCAAACACAACATTTTTCGCTGAATCTCAGTCACAACAAGGAGAGTGAAATACACGCGCCAATCAGGTGTTGCCACATGTCAAATATTTTAATTTCATATATTTTTATTTTTTTAATACAATTTTCCTTTTTATTTAATTTAACACCTCACTCCACCTCCTCTTACCCCCACCCCTAATCCAGCACCTCCACTTCCCTCCATCTAACACCTTTCCTACCCACCTTTCGCGTCCAGCACCTCCCCCTCCCCCCACGTCCAACACCTCTTCCTCCCCCTCGCTGCTTCGCGTCCAGCAATTTCCCCATCCAATTTTTTTGTTTTGTTGTTCAAATCAATTCAAAAATTAGTTTTATGATTGAATTGACTTTTAAGGATAGTTAAATGATTGAATTGAGTTTTAAAGATAGTTAGATGAGCTTTAATGAAGCTTTAATGGAGCTTTAAAAAAAAACTTCAATGAAAGAGTTTTAATGGTGACATTGTGTTGAAGAGCTTTAATGGTGTTAAAGAAGATATTGTGTTGAAGAAGAAATGGTGGGTAGTTAAATGATATAATTTAATTGCAAAATAGAGTTTTAATGATATGATTTAAAAAAAAAAAGCCTCAATAGAGGAGTTTTAATGTTGGCATTGTGTTTAAGAAGAAATGGTGGGGTTATGGTGATGATGATGATGTTGTTGTTGTGGGCGTAATTGATGTTGTTGTTGTTGTAATTAATGTTGTTGTTGTAATTTATGTTGTTGAGTGATGGTGATGAAGAAGAAGTTGGGGAAGAAGACAATGGTGGATGGGGGGTTGCGGGGGTGGGGGTGGGGGGTATGAAATAATTTTTAAAAATACATAAATATTAATTAAAAAAAATTATATATTTAATTATTTTACACGTGGCAGCTTGTAATTGGTCAAAAAAGTCAAATTTGAGCCTTTTCACGCGCCTGTGGGGCGTGTGTACACGCAGGGGATCAAAATGGTGTGTTTGCAATGAAATAAAGAAGAATCATGGGGTAATAGGTCGAAGTTAAAGTTTAGGTGTCTTTTTACAAATCTCGAACAAGATCAATGGGGTAATTATGTATTTTCTCATTGCAAAATGATCCAAAAATTATAATTTACATGGATGAAAAATCTATAAATTTTGCATCATTTTTTTTCAACTCATTCATGTTAATATTAACGGGAACTTGCATAGGATAGTCAAAGTCAACGGGGGCAAAATCATGCATTGGACTTGATTCTGCTGAGTTCTCCCGTGAAGTCATAATTTCTTTAAGTCTCTGCTCGTCGTTCGTCTTTGCTTCCATTCCTTGATTTCTTTGTTCCGCTCTAATTCAATCTCTAAAATAAACTAGAACATTCATTGCACTGCTTCCCAATGAATGTCGGTTGTCTCCAAGCTGCTGTTATCCCTGACTAAAAGTGCTCTCCGATACAACGATTGACATTGGAACATTCAAGATATCTCTGACTAATATTGAAAGCCTAGGATATTATGTTTCATTATTCCTTCACCAATCCAACACGTTGATCTGTCGTCTGCGATCCTCTAACGGGATTCGGAGATAATACTTCAGCTCTTCCCGATAAGTTATTGTGTAAGCTCCCTCTTCAACACTGTTCCAACAAGGTAAATCATAAAAGTAATCAGGAAAACCACTATGTACCAGCCTTCTAGAAGATGATGACTCCTCGGGAGGATGAAGAGCGACAGTTGAAGTGATATTTGTCGGTACAGGTAAATCAACTAAATCAGCATAGTGGTTATATAATTTATCTATGTAAGCGTTCGTATCACCCATAGCTGTCCATAAATCAGGTTGTTCTTGTTCTTCATCACTAGAATCATTGTTAGTACTTATCTCTAAGTTAGCATAAATAAGAGTACTAAAGTAGCACATAGTATTATATTTCATGCACGGATTTATTATAGCACCAACCAAGTAAATAGGGGGAATCGAAAAAAAATATTTTTTAAATTTAGCAAATATGGCATCAGCAGCGTCTTTGTAACCTTTTTTAGTTTTATATTTTTTGAGCAAACCAAAAATATCGGCTATATATGCCAAAATATTACAAATAGTAGGATAATAAGCACCAAAAAATTCAACTGTAGCTATATAATTTTTTTTCAAAAACTTAACAAAATCATTAATTACAGCACAGTCAAAATTATGTAGCATGTAGTGGACAGAATCAGCAAACAAACC
>NW_025842821.1:0-2060 GCF_002878395.1 Capsicum annuum | reverse complement strand
TACAAAGCCATGTCTATGTAGAGTCTTGTTTATCGATGTGTCGTGCATCGCATCAATAAACAGGAGGCTATGGACATTTAGGAATTGTTTTTTTCTTCATGTCTTAGATCGTGCGATAGAGCCTATATTGTATATGAAGTCATAGTTGACCACTGAATCCGTTTGTTTCTCTTATTATAGTAATGATGCCGATTACTAGAAGCAAGAATACCGGTAACCAAGTAGATGTGGCTACCAAAGAGGGGACTAGTAAGTCACCCACTATACCAGCTAATCAAAGTGAGGCTCCCACTGAGCATGCATCAGAAACTTCTTCCACTCCGGAAGAAATAAGGGGGAGGAGAACTATATCCCCAGAGCCACCTATTAATATTGTTGATCAAGATCTTAGAAATGCAGTGCAACTTTTGACTCGTATAGTTTCTGGGCAAGCTCATGGGCAAGTCATTCCTACCACGGGTCCTAGTGGTACAGATAGGGCGGCTAGCCTTCGAACACAGGATTTTCTTAAGATGGATCCTCCTAGTTTTACTGGATCAGATCTTAACGAGGATCCACAGGACTTTATTGATCAAATTCAAAGGGCCTTAGATATTATGCAAATAATGGGTAGAGAGACAGTGAAGTTTGCGACGTATAGATTTAAAGGGGAGGCTATATATTGGTACGAGGACTGGAAACGATCTAGGGGTATTGATGCACCCCCAACTACTTGGAAAGAGTTCAAAGAGGAATTTCTTAATCATTATCTTCCATTCGAGATTCGTCGGGCCCGTGCAGATCAGTTTTTATATCTTCGTTAGAGGAATATGAGCATGAGGGAGTACAATCTCCGATTTAATTCCTTGTCGAGATATGCTCTTAATGTTGTAGCTACTATGGATAACAAAGTTCATCAATTTATGGATAAGATAGATCCATATCTGATTAAAGATTGTACTATTGCTGCTTTGAACAAAGATATGGACATAGCGAGGATCCAAGCTTTTGCACAGAAAATGGAAGATCTGAGGCAGAGGAGAAGAACACAGGAATTAGAAAGAGGATATTCCAAGAGGGCTAGATCTACAGGGCAGTTCATGGCATCCCAAAGAGGGTTCAGACCACAGTTTTTTGCTAGACCACCTAGGCTATTATCTTCTTATTCTACAGCTAGTGCCCCACCACAGTTCCAAGGGTCCAGAGGAAATCAATTTGGGCACAGAAGTGAGAGTAAGAGTTCACAGACAGTGGAGTACCAAGGGCAAGGGAATATGAGCCAATCGAGACCTCCTCGAGAGCCATGCAATAAATGTGGAAGGTATTATTTGGGCGTATATCGGCTGGGGACCAATTTGTTTTTGGTGCGGTATGTCGGGGCATATGATGAGAGAATGCCCATGAAGGGGCATAGGGGGTATGGCACAACCTACGGGGTCATTTGTTGTATCATCATCATCGATGCATTATTCAAAAAGGGGTGCACAACCAATGGGTCATGTTAGAGGTGATAGAGGAGCCACGAGTTCTAATGGGGCTTAAAATCTACGTATGCTCTAGCGGATCGACAGAATTTAGAGGCTTCCCCAGATGTGGTTATGGGTTCATTGTCTATATTTTCATTCGATTTATATGCCTTAATTAATCCTGGTTCTACATTATCTTATGTTACTCCATTGGTTGCTGGAAAGTTCGAAAGAATACCCGCACTATTAGTTAATCCATTTGAAGTGTCCACACCGGTTGGGGAATCTATTATAGCTAGAAGGGTTTACCAAAATTGCATAGTAACTGTTTATGGTCGTGATACGATGGCTGATCTTGTGGAGTTAGAAATAGTAGATTTTGATGTTATAATGGGTATGGACTGGTTGGCGTCTTGTTATGCCACAATTGATTGTTGCACGAAAATGGTATATTTCCATTTTCCAAATGAATCAGTCCTTGAATGGAAAGGTGAAATTAGTGCGCTAAGAGGTAGATTTATTTCTTATTTTAAGGCAAGAAGAATAATTTCCAAGGGATACATATATTATTTAGTTAGAGTAAGGGATACAGAAGCGGAGCCACCAACTCTTCAC
>NW_025842820.1:0-1637 GCF_002878395.1 Capsicum annuum | reverse complement strand
AAAAATTGTTTGTTCATCCAACCAGGCCAACACAACATAGTTAAATATAAGAGATAAAGAAGATGAAAACCGACCATCCCACACTTAAGCTGAGGACTATCCCAGTACTAGCAAAAAGGGCATGGTGTCGTAATACTTACTGTTTAGTCAAACGTCACCATGGCAACTACATCATCAACTTTAGCATTATTTCCATCACCAACATCATCACCAGAGTCATCATCATCATCAGACTGCTCTTCTTCGTCAGAATCATCATCAGACTATCCCATACTCCTCTCCGCATTTGTTGGGACATCATCATCCAACAGCTTAACGAACTTATCACCTATCCGCAACATGGTCTTAGCATAACGCCCTATTGGATAATCCAACTCTACATCACAGACTTCCCATTGGATGACTGCTCGCCCAGATACCCTCAACAACAATTTTGTAAACCCATATATTTGGGCAATAATCTCATCATTCCGACTTTGACGCTCGATCATAGTTAAATTTATCCCATAGGAGCTTGCCCTTTTATGCGAGAAATATCAAGTGGCCCATCACCGATAGGCGGTAAATAATCTGCATCTTTTTCTGGCACCCCCTGTTGCCTCAATTATTTAGTCAGTAATCCTCCAAATCCATATATCTTACCTCCCAAAAATTAGGCCTTTCTCATCATCAAAAATATAATAGAACCAACATTCACATCCACATCCTCTCTCATTAGGGCATAAATCAAACATACCCGATCATGGGTCACCTCCATCATATGTTTCTCATGAACTAGGCAAGTATAGATAATTCATGCCCATAGACATGCCTCCCTGTTAAAATGAGCAAATAGAAGTGAAACATGTGTACCTCTCTCTTTGTGGTGAATCCACCTTGCCATAAATCTAGTGCCGCACAGGAAATAATGTATATCCTGATATGGGGGCTTGATTATCATCATCTTCAGTGGGTCGGGATCAGCATAGGGTGTAGTTACACCTAACAACTCATTAATAGTGTCAACCGTGAAAGTGATCATCTGACCACGCACCTCAACTTCAGAGTCTCTCTGGTTCCAGTTTGCATAAAACTCTCTTATCAAGCTTAAATTGCACTCTCCTGGCTGCTAAAAAATAAACCTTATACGTTGAGCCTTAATCTTCCTTGCCATTGAAGGATACTCCTTCAACAAAGTCCTCCGATTGATGAACTGATTAGTTGAATGTTTGGATTCTCTGTGCTGTGAGTACCACTTTCTACCCGCTTCAACCATAACTTTTGTTCTAAACCTGCGATGCCCCCTGGAAATTTGAGGAGCTGCTGGTACTCTATCACCTTATCTACTCCTCTTGTTTGTAGACCCTGATGTCACTGTAGTGCTCTTTCCCTTGCTAGCCATGTTACCTATTCATCACAACAACCCACAAAAATAAAAAACCAAGCACCTTTGACACTAGCTACCACTAACTGTGAATGTCACCCCGCACTTAGTTGCTAGCACAAGTTGCTACAAAAATGACAATGCACTCGGATACTCAGACTTCCCTTTTCTATTTCATAAGTCCATGGTCAATTATCCAACATTACTCTTGTAACATCGATTAATCTTAAGGAAGTGACAAAGAAAATTCTATCATTATGACCACTTTCAGTTC
>NW_025842819.1:0-1606 GCF_002878395.1 Capsicum annuum | reverse complement strand
TTTAGAAAATATGTCAATTATTTTAATACGGAGAGTATATAATGAACGTCTAAACAAAAAAAAAAGTAAAATCAGTCATATATAACATCAATTATCTAAATTTAACTAATTGCACTAAGCTGAGTTTTTAATTTCCGTCAAAGATATAACATCAAGTCTGAGGATTTTTTGTGATTGTAAATTAATGATTAAGTCATATACTATAATTCTGTATATAATCAAATTATTAATGGTCATCAAGCACTAGATGCCCTTGATTCCAGTGTTTACTAGCTAACCCAACCCCTTGTCGTCTGGGTTTTTTGTTAAGCTGATACTCCTATTAAGCAAATTTGAACAATTTTTTCCAGTGGAAAAAAAATTTAGTGAAGGAAAAAGAGTACACATCTCTAACAATACGCATATAGGCTGCCTCATTAAAAACCTTACAAGGAAAATCCAGTGGGACAAAACCTCGTAAGAAAAAAAGAGTACAACGCGTATTAAGTCCCCCTAATGAGAACATCCTTGAGCCTTTGCATCTCGATCTTGTGCACCCTCTTATTGAAAGTTGCAATTGGAAGAGATTTGGTGAATAAATTAGCCGCATTGTCATTTGAACGAATCTGTTGCACGTTAATATCATCATTCTTTTTGTAGCTCATGTGTATAGAAAAGCTTTGATGAAGTGTGCTTCGTTCTATCTCCTTTGATGAATCCTCCATTAAGATGTGCTTTGAATGTTACATTATCTCCGTATAAAATTGTGGGTAGATTTTCATATTTCACACCACATTTTTCTTGAATGAGATGTATCATGGACCTCAATCATACACATTCTCGACTTGCTTCATGAATAGCTATTATCTCAGCATGATTCGATGAAATGGCTACGATAGACTGCTTTGTATATTTCCAAGATATTGCAGTACCACCATATATGAACACATAGCCTATGTGAAACCGAGCTTTATGTAGGTCAGATAAGTACCCAAAATCAGCATGACCAATATGATCGAGACTGCAAACTTGCCAACAAATTAACTAATAAAAAGGTTATATCAGGCCTTGTAGTATTTGCAAGATACATTAGTGCATTAATTGCACTAAGATATGGTACTTCATAACCAAGGAGTTCCTCATTCTTTTCTTGAGGTCGGAATGGATCCTTATTCAATTTTTGCATATTTCTCATTTAAGCAAATACTCTATTTCTTTTGAAAACTCTCCAAGAATTTCAATGATACTGAAGTCATCAAATTATATCTTATGAAGATAATAAAAAATTTCCCAGAAACTTTATATGCTTCAGGCATTTTGAATCCTTTAGAGATTTTCATATGGATGTTTGTCAAGTAACAATATCCAACATGTCAAGTGTGACATCTTTAAGTGTGTGGACTGCAAATCAAATAAGTTTTACGCTTACCAAAATGAATCCTTTCAGGTCACTTGATAAATGTTTCTACGTCAGCATGCTTAAATTAACGTAGAATTCAGATCCTCATAATCTTTTACAATATTGCGCTAATATTGTATCAAAGATATCGTCGAAGATTTCTTATTTTGTATCGGTTCACAATGCGACATAACATTTTGAGATCTCATCACTTCATTATTTTCAGGT
>NW_025842818.1:0-2560 GCF_002878395.1 Capsicum annuum | reverse complement strand
GAGATGGAGATCAAGCCTATCTGAAGGGAGATCTCTAGATATGATAATAAGAATACTCAACATGGTTTGAGACTGAGATCAAGCCTCTCCGATAGGAGATCTTTAGATATGATAATAAGAATCTGTATATGAGACCAAGCCTATTTGATGGGATGGTCCATGAATCAATGAAACTATCTGAGTTCCTCACTGAGATAGAGGAATGCACCACACGATCCTGATTTCTTAACATAGTTATTGAAACTGCAACTGTGGGAAGTAGTTACTTAACCAACATACCTAAACCTACCACATGTGGAGTCCAACCTGTAACCCCAGCTGGAAGGGTGTCAATACCGTGCCACGGGTAAAGACCTCTCTGGTCAAGCCTCTCTGATGGGATAACACACGCAGAAAGTTGGCCTGAGGCAATATAATAGTCAAACCTCTTTGACAGTGACAGCCTTTACTGATTGGGACCCCTGCATCCTGCGCTGGCTACACAATTCTGGAGTTCAGAGATTACTCCTAACGACTCGGCCTCTAGATGGGGAGCAGCCATCCCTTCCTTCCCTCGGTGCTAGTTTCTAGTCCCTACTAAAAGACTCTGAACTGAAATCTTAACTGAACACAACTGAACTAAATCTGTACTGATCATGTTTCTCAAAAGATCTAACTGAATTATGCTGAGATTACTAGTTCTTTATATGACAAAAAAGGTATCAAATCATGGTATCTGACTAAAAGTACAATGCTTAAATAGATTACTCGAATCGCTTCTGAGATTAGAGTTGAATAACTTGAATACTATTAGATCTGAGCTGATTACAGAACTGAGGCTAGATTACTAGCGATACGAAGATTACAGAGATAACTCAGATTACTGAGCTTTCTTAAGTTCTGCACTTGACTGAGGATATAGAGTTCTATAGTTCACTGATTTCTAAGAATCATGGATCAACTGGAATTATTGAGAAACGAACACGAGCTCTAGGCAACAGCTCTATTGTCAGGTATAAATACCCTAGGACTCGATAATATAAAAGTAAAGAATAATCATTTTTGACTAGTCATCATCACAATTATTCATTCATCATCACAATCATTCGTTCATCATCACAAGCATTAAAGCATTATCACAAGTAATTAAGAATCATGTCATATGTTCATTCCCATAATCATTAAGACATCACCTCAAGTATTTAAGGATCACAAATGTCTATTCATGATCACATTCGCCAAGGGGTCATTTTACGCCTCTCGGATTCATAATCATATAATAATGTATGAAAAACATGATACTAGATCGTACTCCATTCAACAAGGTTTTACCTCAACTATTTCATACCTAAATCAGTATTGACATGTGTTTGGATATCACATGGCTTCGGGAAACTTCATACTATCATGTCATTACTTACTTGCTAACCACTTGCCATGTATTAAAAACTTAGTATATATCAAGAGCACATAATTGGGGAATTTACTACTATCACATCTCCACTTATTCAATAAGGTCCTTCAACAAACACTAGACATGCACGGGTTCACACTTATTTGGGGATTTCCTACTACCATGAAATAATTATTCACTTGGGCATTTTATCAAACACTATGCATGCATAAACTAACTTACAATTTAGGGTTTCATCTTTAACATGCTACAATGGCCCTTATGCTTCACCTAAGCTGTTTATCAAACCTAGGGGGAGCATGTGTCGCTTATTCAACCATTTCTACAACCATTTGACATAAACACATCACATAGAAAGCAACATAAGTAAGATTCATCATAAATATCACATGGATTCCACCTACTAGGGTCAAGGCTCATGAATCTTGTAAACAAACATGAATCAAAACTCAACAACTCATGTAACATCAATTTCAACTCATAAAAATCATTAACAACTCATAAACATAAAAATCTTTTTCTTGAAAAGGGTTCTTAAGCTTCTGGGATGAAAGGGACCCAAGAATCAATATCTACATACCTTAATATTTGAAATTTGATGAATTCTAATGGTTGAGACTCTATCCGCACTTATAATAAGTAATTATCGATGCCCAACCTATGAGGAACTTGATTTTTGAAGAAATCTTGTAGAATTATGGATGAATTTTTCAAAGATTAGGGTTCTTGAATTGAAACGCTAGATATTTTCTTTTAAGAGAATTGGAAGAGTAGATGAAGGAATTAGGGTTTTGATGGGGTTCCTCATATTTATAGAGACTTCTAAAAGGTGGGAAAAGACTAAAATACCCTTGCAAAAACATTCTTAAATTGCTGGAAAAAAATATCTGATGACATCTGTGACAAGCCGTCAAGTTGGTGATAGGTCGTCACAAATTGTCATCACAAAATGGTGAAATTTTGAGTTTCTGGTTAAGGTTAACGACATTAGTGATATGCCATCACGGGCTTGATGGATTGTCACAAAATGTCATCACCAGAGTTAGAAATATACCCAGGGATGATGATATTGGTGATAGGTCGTCACGCTCATGACTGCTTATCATGAATGTTGTCACTCAGTTTCTCAGCCTGACATGCTGGAGTAAAATGGGCATAACTCTTTTC
>NW_025842817.1:0-2033 GCF_002878395.1 Capsicum annuum | reverse complement strand
AAATTACGTGTCTACAACATCCATTGCATATGGGGAGCTTATGTAACATGGTTCGGGGAAGATATAAAGGAATATTTTGGAGAAAATGTACTGGGAGCATTTAAAAATATGATTTTTGATATATTTCTAGATTTTCCACGATGCAACTGGATAGGACAAATTTCAAAATGCCTACTCATGCTTGAAATTCAGCAGGATAACAAGGACGAGCTTCATGTTTGGGTACAAGGGAAAATCCTCAAATTCACAATGCTTGAATTCGCCATTATAAGCGGTCTGAAGTGTACCGATAATATTGATGATTATATGCATACTTTATCATCTAAATTAGCGTTGATGTCGAGGTATTTTTTCGACAATAAAAGAGCAATAACTCGTTCAAAAATAATAACACGGGTGCAGATGGGAAACTTTGATAACGTTGAAGATGATCTGAACCTGGAGATATTGTTCTTTGTTCATACATTCATGTTTTCTCAGAATAAAGAAGCACCAATCAGTGTTGCACACTTTCAGATTGTTGAGGATGGTCTATACATTTACTTTCCATGGGGGAAGGTCACATTTAAAATGTTAATGAGTTCCTGGCAGTAGGATTTCAACACTGTGAAGCAGTTATATTCATTAGGTGGAATGTCGCACGTTCTAAATGTTTGGATATTTTAGTGCTGCTTCAAGGTAGAATCAAAAATTGTTGTCCGTCAGAGAAACGCTATTCCCAGAATACTAAACTGGTCGGTGGAGTGTATAAGGCCTAAGTACGAATCGTTTATGTCTGGCATGTTCACTAAGGTAATTGTTTAACTTTATACTTATTTTGTTTATTCACATCATTTTATTTATGTGCAAATATTTTATTTTGAAATTATTCTTTTCAGCATTCTTACAAGAATAGACAACCTACAACCGATGAAGTTAGCAGGTTGGATTTGTCCTTTTCAAAAGATTTTGAGATATGTGATCCAACAACTTATGCTTCGACATCTGATTTTGGAAAGTTGAAAAGGACAAAAGTTGAACTTCAACAGCATGTTGGTACTATTGCTGAAGAATTTGGTGATTTCAGCACTATACCGCCATGGGAAATCCTCATAAAGTCTAGTTTTGAATCGCCTGTATCACCTGACCGACCTTTAAAGAAAAGAAAGATTATCATATTCGAGCAAGATAATCAAGCGGTGATGGATGATAATACATCTGGATGTGGTCATGAAGTAAATCATGGGTCTGATTTGTATCGTGAAATGCATAAGGATGCAGTAGACAAGGGAGAAATTGGTGTGTCTAAAATTCAACATCATCGTTATGGAGAAATTGGTGTGTCTCCTCAGAGTCACCAGTACAAGTCTGTTTCTTCATCTTCCACACTGCCTGAAGGGACTTCTAAATCAAGTTTAGATGGTGATGAAATAAAGAATTGCATCAACAAATGTGTAAGTTTAGTTTCTTTATCGTACATTTTTTCTGAATAGCATGATGTGTTTCTACTAACTTTTTTTTCATTACGTGATAAGTTTGTTAAAAAGATGGCCAAACTGATTACACTAATATCAAAAATACCTGCTGAGGTCGTCAAAGCATTGAAGAATGAAGAAAATAAGCAATCATAGGTATAACAATTTAATTTCATTATATTTTGCATAATGTTGATGAAATGTTCATACATTCAGATTTTTGGTGTTATATAGGAGGAAAAAAATTGATGAACAACAACAAAGTCAATAAGATGGATCCAACAAACAGGAGAGACCACATAATGAGGATATGCAGGTACTTTTTGTCACTTATGTTGTTCATTTACATAAATCAACATAATTACCTTATCAAAAATAAATGTTGTTTCTTTTTAATACAGCATGAAGATTATGATAAGGGATCACTCAACGATATGAAAGTGTCTCGTGATGAAGAATCTAATAAGCAGCACCTTCTTGAAGAGCAACAATTGCTGGTATTTTTTTCCCTTATTACTTGTTACGTACTAAATTTGTGCAGTTTAAGTTTTCATCATACATTAACTTGAATGTATAAAG
>NW_025842816.1:0-1045 GCF_002878395.1 Capsicum annuum | reverse complement strand
TTTTATCTTATAACTTTAATAGAAATATTCACATGATGGCATGACTGTGATTTTGACATGGAAGATTGGCTAGTTATTGTATTACAAATCATCTACAATCTAACATTTTGGAAAACAGATTAACATGAGATCATAAAGTAGTTATTAACAGTAGAAAGAGAACTCAAGGTCCCAATCCAAGAATCAAATGATATCAATATGGAGAATTCAATTTTCAAAGAGCCATTTACTAGGCAAACATGTCTATTTTGTGGAAACAAGAAGGAATTCATACAAAACAACTAGTGAAGTAGTTATACGACAAGTGCAGTAGGCATACAACCAATACAATAGATATACAAAAGTTTATAAAGCTACAATTGGATCAGATCAATTTACCAGTTAGAAGGATGGAAGATGATGGACAAAAATAAGATTTTTATTTTTTTCGTTTTATTATTCAAAGTATCTGGCAGAATATATTTATGCCTTCAATTGTGGGATAGGAGTATGAGAATTTCATCAACCCTAGCTTATTTGTAACATCTTGGATTGGAGACCATGAATTTCAAAGAATTACAAGGAAAGAGTAGTTTTACATACCACAAGCCGTTGATGAAATTTAGTTGGCAAAGAGGGAACCAAACTTGATTTCTTGAGCCAATTTTCTTGGATTTCTTAAGCTTGAGTTTGAGAGAAAGGAGAGAGGAGTTAAGGCTGAAAAAAAACCTTTGAAACTGATTGAGAAAGATTTTTTTAAAAGGTGTTGGAGGTTATGGAAAAAGTAAAGGACGAAATAACCCCTAAAATGTGAAAAGATAAGAAAAGAATAGAAAATTTCCGTCTGGTAGGCTGACTGTTCCTAGTAAAACACACGTAACTTTTTACTTGGGTGTCAGATTAATGAGTTGTTGGTGGCATTGCAAAGAAGACTCAAAAATCTTTAATTTGATAGGTAATGGACCACGTAACTCTAAATATGCTAGGAGAAATGATTGTTTAAATTTGGAACTTGTATAAACCTATACGAAAACTTAATTATTAAAGGACCTTTCAACTCAAATTT